>NC_056751.1:88586387-88710528 GCF_019279795.1 Protopterus annectens | reverse complement strand
ATGTTGTTACCATTAGACCAACTTATAACTTCATCGACAGCTAATAATATTTACATTTCCTTGTTACAGTTAGTCCAACTTATAACTTTATTGACAGCTAATACTATTTACATTTCCTTGTTACAGTTACACCAATGTATAATTTCATTGACAGCTAATACTATTTACATTTCCTTGTTACAGTTAGACCAACTTATAACTTCAACAGCTAATACTATTTACATTTCCTTGTTACAGTTAGACCAACTTATAACTTTATCTACAGCTAATAATATTTACATTTCCTTCTTACAGTTAGACCAACCTATAACTTCATCGACAGCTAATACTATTTACATTTCCTTGTTACAGTTAGACCAGCTTATAACTTCATCGACAGCTAATACTGTCTCCCTTTCCTTGTTACAGTTGGACCAACTTATAACTTCATCGACAGTTAATACTATCTACTTTCCTTGTTACAGTTGGACCAACTTATAACTTCATCGAAAGCTAATACTATTTACATTTCCTTGTTACAGTTAGACTACCATATAACTTCATTGACAGCTAATACTATCTACATTTCCTTGTTAGAGTTAGACCAACTTATAATGTTATCGACAGCTAATACTATTTACATTTCCTTGTTACAGTTAGACCAACTTATAATGTTATTGACAGCGAACACTATTTACATTTCCTTGTTACAGTTACACCAACTTATAAATTCATCGACAGCTAATCATCATCTTCTTTCGGCTGTTCCCATTAGGGATCGCCACAGCGGATCATCTGTTTCCATTTCTTCCTTTCCTCTGCATCTTGCTCTGTCACACCAACCACCTGCATGTCCTCTCTCACCACATCAATAAACCTTATCTTAGGCCTTCCTCTTTTCCTGTTACCTGGTAGTTTCATCCTTAGCATCTTTTTCCCAATATACTCTGCATCCCTTCTCAGCACATGTCCAAACCAATGTAATCTTGCCTCTCTGGCTTTGTCTCCAAACCTTCCAACCTGGGCTGACCCTCTAATATACTTATTCCTAATCCTGTCCACCCTCGTCACTCCCAGTGCAAATCTTAACATCTTTAACTCTGCCATATCCAGCTCAAACTCCTGCCTTTTTGTCAATGCCACCGTTTCCAACCCATATAACATAGCTGGTCTCACTACCCTCTTGTAGACCTTCCCTTTCACTCTTACAGGTACTCGTCTGTCACAAATCACTCCTGACACTCTTCTCCACCCACTCCATCCTGCCTGTACTCTTCTTCACCTCTCTTCCACACTCACCATTACTCTGAACTATTGACCCCAAGTATTTAAACTCATCCACCATCGCCACCTTTACTCCTTGCATCCTCACCATTCCTCTATCCTCCCTCTCATTCACACACATATATTCTGTCTTAGTCCTGCTGACCTTCATTCCTCTTCTCTCTAGAGCATATCTCCATCTCTCCAGGGTCTCCTCCACCTGTTCCCTACTCTCACTACAGATCACAATGTCATCTGCAAACGTCATAGTCCATGAGGACTCCTGTCTGATCTTGTCTGTCAACCTGTCTATCACCATTGCAAATAAGAAAAGCCTCAGAGCTGATCCTTGATGTAACCCCATCTCCACCTTAAACGCATCCGTCACTCCCACCGCAGACCTCACTGCTGTCACACTACCCTCTTACATATCCTGTACCACTCTTACATACTTCTCTGACACTCCTGACTTCCTCATACAAAACCACAACTCCTCTCTAGGCACCCTGTCATATGCTTTCTCCAAGTCTACAAAAACACAATGCAACTCCTTCTGACATTCTCTGTACTTCTCCATCAACACTCTCAAAGCAAACATCTCATCTGTAGTGCTCTTTCCTGGCATGAAACCATACTGCTGTTCACTAATCATCACATCCCTTCTTAACCTAGCTTCCACTACTCTTTCCCATAACTTCATGCTGTGACTGATCAGTTTAATCCCTCTGTAGTTACTACAGCTCTGCACATCATCCTTATTCTTAAAAATCGGTACCAAAACACTTTTTCTCCATTCCTCAGGCATCCTCTCACTTTCCAAGATTTCATTAAACAATCTGGTTAAAAACTCCACTGCCATTTCACCTAAACACCTCCATGCTTCCACAGGTATGTCATCTGGGCCAACAGCCTTTCCATTCTTCATTCTCTTCACAGCTATCCTTACTTCCTCCTTGCTAATCCATTGTACTTCATGATTCACTATCCCTACATCATCCAACCCTTGCTCCCTCTCATTCTCTTCATTCATCGACAGCTAATACTATTTACATTTCCATGTTACAGTTAGACCAACTTATATCTTCATCGACAGCTAATACTATTTACATTTCCTTGTTACAGTTAGACCAACTTATAACTTCGACAGCTAATACTAATCAACATTTTCTTGTTACAGTTAGATCAACTTATAATGTTATCGACAGCTAATACTATTTACATTTCCTTGTTGCAGTTAGACCAACTTATAACTTCATCGACAGCTAATACTATCTACATTTCCTTGTTACAGTTAGACCAACGTATAACTTCATCGACAGCTAATACTATTTACATTTCCTTGTTTCAGTTAGACCAACTTATAACTTCATTGACAGCTAATACTATTTACATTTCCTTGTTACAGTTAGACCAACGTACAATTTTATCGACAGCTAATACTATTTACATTTCCTTGTTACAGTTAGACCAACTTATAACTTTATCGACAGCTAATACTATTTACATTTCCTTGTTACAGTTAGACCAACTTATAACTTCATCGACAGCTAATACTATTTACATTTCCTTGTTACAGTTAGACCAACTTATAACTTCATCAACAGCTAATGCTATTTACATTTCCTTGTTACAGTTAGATAAACTTATAACTTCTTTGACAGCTAATACTATCTACATTTACTTGTTACAGTTAGACCAACTTATAACTTTATTGACAGCTAATACTATTTACATTTCCTTGTTACAGTTAGACCAACTTATAACTTTATCAACAGCTAATACTATTTACATTTCCTTGTTACAGTTAGACCAACTTATAACTTCATCGACAGCTAATACTATTTACATTTCCTTGTTACAGTTAGACCAACTTATAACTTCATCGACAGCTAATACTATTTACATTTCCTTGTCACAGTTAGACCAACTTATAATGTTATCGACAGCTAATACTATTTACATTTCCTTGTTACAGTTAGACCAGCTTATAACTTCATCGACAGCTAATACTATCTACATTTCCTTGTTACAGTTGGACCAACTTATAACTTCATTGACAGCTAATACTATCTACATTTCCTTGTTACAGTTAGACCAACTTATAACTTCATCGACAGCTAATACTATCTACATTTCCTTGTTACAGTTAGACCAACGTATTACTTCATCGACAGCTAATACTATTTACATTTCCTTATTTCACTTAGACCAACTTATAACTTCATCGACAGCTAATACTATTTACATTTCCTTGTTACTGTTAGGCCAACTTATAATGTTATCGACAGCTAATACTATTTACATTTCCCTGTTACAGTTAGACAAATTTATAATTTCATTGACATCTGATACTATTTACATTTCCTTTTTACAGTTAAACCAACTTATAAGTTCGACAGCTAATACAATTTACATTTCCTTGTTACAGTTAGACCAACTTATAACTTCAAGGACAGCTAATACAATTTACATTTCCTTGTCACAGTTAGATCAACTTATAATGTTTTCGACAGCTAATACAATTTACATTTCCTTGTTACAGTTAGACCAACTTATAACTTCATCGACAGCTAATACTATTTACATTTCCTTGTTACAGTTAGACCAACTTATAACTTCATCGACAGCTAATACTATCTTCATTTACTTGTTACAGTTAGACCAACTAATAACTTTATTGCCAGCTAATACTATTTACATTTCCTTGTTACAGGTAGACCAACTTATAACTTCATCGACAGCAAATACTATTTACATTTCCTTGTTACAGTTAGACCAACATAACTTCATCGACAGCTAATACTACCTACATTTCCGTGTTACCATTAGACCAACTTATAACTTCATCGACAGCTAATAATATTTACATTTCCTTGTTACAGTTAGTCCAACTTATAACTTTATTGACAGCTAATACTATTTACATTTCCTTGTTACAGTTACACCAATGTATAATTTCATTGACAGCTAATACTATTTACATTTCCTTGTTACAGTTAGACCAACTTATAACTTTATCGACAGCTAATACTATTTACATTTCCTTGTTACAGTTAGACCAACTTATAACTTCGACAGCTAATACTATTTACATTTCCTTGTTACAGTTAGACCAACTTATAACTTTGACAGCTAATACTATTTACATTTCCTTGTTACAGTTAGACCAACTTATAACTTTATCTACAGCTAATAATAAGTTAGACCAACTTATAACTTCATCGACAGCTAATACTATTTACATTTCCTTGTTACAGTTAGACCAACTTATAATGTTATCGACAGCTAATACTATTTACATTTCCTTGTTACAGTTAGACCAACTTATAACTTCATCGACAGCTAATACTATCTACTTTCCTTGTTACAGTTGGACCAACTTATAACTTCATCGAAAGCTAATACTATTTACATTTCCTTGTTACAGTTAGACTACCATATAACTTCATCGACAGCTAATACTATCTACATTTCCTTGTTACAGTTAGACCAACTTATAACTTCATCGACAGCTAATACTATCTACATTTCCTTGTTACAGTTAGACCAACTTATAACTTCATCGACAGCTAATACTATCTACATTTACTTGTTACAGTTAGACCAACTAATAACTTTATCGCCAGCTAATACTATTTACATTTCCTTGTTACAGGTAGACCAACTTATAACTTCATCGACAGCAAATACTATTTACATTTCCTTGTTACAGTTAGACCAACTTATAACTTCATCGACAGCTAATACTATCTACATTTCCATGTTACAGTTAGACCAACTTATAAATTCATTGACAGCTAATAATATTTACATTTCCTTGTTACAGTTAGTTCAACTTATAACTTTATTGACAGCTAATACTATTTACATTTCCTTGTTACAGTTAGACCAATGTATAACTTTATCGACAGCTAATACTATTTACATTTCCTTGTTACAGTTAGACCAACTTATAACTTTATCGACAGCTAATACTATTTACATTTCCTTGTTACAGTTAGACCAACTTATAATGTTATCGACAGCTAATACTATTAACATTTCCTTGTTACTTTTAGACCAACTTATAACTTCATTGACAGCTAATACTATTTACACTTCCTTTTTACAGTTAGACCATCGTATAATGTTATCAACAGCAAATACTATTTACATTTCCTTGTTACAGTTAGACCAGCTTATAACTTCATCAACAGCTAATACTATTTACACTTCCTTTTTACAGTTAGACCATCGTATAATGTTATCAACAGCAAATACTATTTACATTTCCTTACTACACTTAGACCAATTTATAATGTTACCAACAGCTAATACTATCTACATTTTCTTGTTACAGTTAGACCACCTCACAATGTTATCGACCGCTAATACTATTTACTTTTCCTTGTTGCAGTTAGACCAACTTGTAACTTCATTGAAAACTAATACTATCTACATTACATTGTTGCAGTTAGACCAACGTAAAACTTCATTGACAGCTAATACTATTTACATTTCCTTGTTTCAGTTACAACAACTTATAACTTCATTGACAGCTAATACTATTTACATTTCCTTGTTACAGTTAGACCAACTTATAACTTTATCAACAGCTAATACTATTTACATTTCCTTGTTACAGTTAGACCAACTTTGTTTTCGATAGCTAATACTATTTACATTTCTTTGTTACTGCTAGACAGCTTATAACTTCATTGACAGCTAATACTATTTACATTTCCTTGTTACAGTTAGACCAACTTATAATGTTATCAACAGCTAATACTATTTACATTTCCTTGTTACAGTTAGACCAACTTATAATGTTATTGACAGCTAATACTATTTACCATTTCCTTGTTACAGTTAGACCAACTTATAACTTTATCGACAGCTAATACTATTTACATTTCCCTCAGTGCATTATACTAATTATTGATGGTATTCTGCATGCTTAGTGTCATCTAGCCAAAAGAGAACAAATTTTGTGCCACCTTTGTTTATTTACTTCAGAGAAAATTTGCTTACAATAGTCTAGTGTCTTCAGTCACAGGAATAAGATTATTATTTCTGACAAATATAGAAGCGTCCTCTAGATTGTTAACGATTTTTACTCCATTTGACAGAAGAATTTTTATTTTTGCTGAAAAAATTGCCTGTGATTTAAAACCATTCTGTTTAAGAGTTTACATAAGTGGCAGCAACCTTTCCTTGATTCCATTGTTTTAGATGAGTAGTCATTATCAAATGGGTTTGAATTCTGTTTGCATTTCAAAGGGGCTTTCCTCCAAGTAGTTTTGAGTCCTAGTTCTTTATCAATGTGTAATAAAAATGTTATAACTATAGATCTCGGTGGAGCAGAAGGTGAAGTAGGAATAGGTTCACCTATGGCTCTGTGGGTTATGTCAGTAAAATAAGGAAGACCCTCCTGTAGATTTACTATTTCTGGCATCCAAATATTTAAGAACAAAATTAAATCCTCACCTTCAGTTTTTTTTTTTTTGGAAGACCAAAAATCCTTATGTTACATCTCCTTTCCCTATTTATTAAGTCATCTATTTTGTTTAGAAACCATGTATTTTGTTTTAGTAAAAATTCCAAATGAGATTCTTCTTTTGTCCTCCCATCTTTGTCATTCAGGGCATTCTCCATGTCAGATATTTTGGTCTGTTGTTGTTGTAATAGTTCTTTAAAAACATCCATTTGTTTAAGACATTTCTGTCTGACATTTTCTAGATTCAAATGGAAGCCATCCATTTTCAAGGATAATTCTTGGAAAGTGGAAGTCACTAGTTGTATATCCTTCTTCAGAGAAATGTCAGTATGAGAATGCTTAGAACTGTTCATCTTCATTCAGTAGTTTAGTCTCTGAATAAAACTGATGGGAACATTTTTATACAACTCCACAAAAATCAATATTTGAATGATCAAGACTATTCTCAGTAAAACTGTAGTATTTTTTTTAAATAAAATAGTTATTTTCCTGTATTTAAGTCTTATACTGTAGAGCTGTAAAAAAGTTGCTGTCTTCACTCAGCCATCTTGGCTACGTCCCATAGGATACTTTAAACCTATAATACATACTGTAGCTTACTTTACTGGCCTTTACCTTCATACTCTTATAGGTTCATAGGGTCATAGGTCGGTACTAGGCTATTAGCCCTAGGGCCTATATAAGCCTAGCCAAAAAGGTACCCTGGCTTTCACCACCCAAGAAAATTATTTTCCTGTGCCCCTGTCGAACAGAGCCACAGAAGTGATCCCCGGGGTGAATTTCCTATTTCCCATCCAATCATCAAGATTTTTCTTGAAGAGTGCTAATGAGGAACTTTGTTTGATATAGATATGTAGGCCTGTTCCAGAGTATGGAAATCTATCCCTCCAGCATGTTCTGTTTATTGTGGTGACAAGGTTTAGGCCCCTAGAGCATGTAGCTCGGAGGGATTGGGATTTCTTTAAGTGGAGCATGTCCAACAGCTCTGGGTTTGACATAGCTTTGTATGTTAGGCAGAGATCGTCTCTGAGTAAGCGATATGCGACAGTGTAAAGCTGGAGTTTTTTGAGACGGTCTGCGTAGGGCATCTGTTTGAGGCCAGTAATCCTCTTTGTGAGGTATTTCTGTGGCCTTTCCAGTTGTTGTAGATGTCTTGTAAGGTACATACCAAAAGGGGTGTTGTACTCTATAATGGGTCTAATGAGTGATGAGTAGAGGGGAACAATGACCTCTTTTTTTCTGGATGAGAAACCTTTTGTGATGAGGTGAGCCACATAGAAGGATTTCCTGACCACTGTGGTGATATGATTATCAAAGGAGAGATCACTGTCCACCTGTGTCCCAAAGTCTCTTATCACACTGTCGCGTTAAGTCGACTACCACTTATGTGGTAGTTCATGGGTACAGAGTTTTTACCAAAGGGGATGACAATACACTTTTTGGCATTGAGCTTCAGGCCATGGCTTTGACACCAGGCATCTGTCTCAGTGAGGCCCTTTTGTAGTATGTCCACATCGTTAGGAGTTTCAATTATGGCTCCTAGTTTGCAGTCATCTGCAAACTTTGTTAGCCAAAGACCTTCTGTGTTAGCCTGTACTTCAGAGAAGTAGATACCAAACAGGAGAGGACCCAGGACTGAACCCTGTGGTACTCCACTTGTCACTGCTCTGAAGTCAGATTTGGAGTCTGCTACTTTCACAGTGTGGGTTCTGTCCACGAGCCAGTTGGCAACCCATCTTGTGACATAGGAATTTATACCTAGTTTAGTGAGCTTATCTATAATTCCAGAGTGAGGGATGGTGTCAAAAGCCTTGGCGAGATCTAGATAAGCTGTGTGAACCACCTTACCCTCATCTATGGCATTGGTGATTGCTTCAAGGAAGTCAATCAGGTTTAGGAGACATGATCTGCCTTTTACAAACCCGAACTGGGTAGGGTCCAGAGTTTGGAGATTACCAATGTCTTTGTTTATGAGTTCCATGATGATACGTTCTATGGACTTGCAGACCAGGCTCATCAGGCTAATGGGGCAGTATTTCCCGGTGCCCGTTGTGGCTCTTCACTTTGTGGAGTGGGATAACCATCATGGTGCGCCATTCAGTGGGCATAAAGCCTGAGGTTAGGCTATGACTGAATATGGTACTTAGGTAGGGTGCCAGTTCATTATGTAGTTCATGTAGAACTCAGCCTGGGATATTGTCAGATCCCATGGATGCTGTGTTCTTGGCTTTGGAGAGTGTGTTTTTTACCTGTGAAGCTGTGATTACAGGAACTTTGCATTCTTCCGGTATAGAGATGGGCTCTCTAGGGCGTGAGAGGGAGGTAAAGTTAGCACTGAACCTATCTGCCAGGATGTTGACAATATCAGTTGGTTCTGTATATTTAGTGCCATTGTGCTGTAACTCAGAGCAGATCTGAGTGCTGCCATTGAGATTCTTGACATAGCTATAGAATGCTTTGTGGTTGTCTTTAGAGTCAATGGCAATTTTGTTTTCGTAACTAGCTTTGGAGGATTTTATGAGGGATCTCAGCTTCTTACTGAAGTTGACCAGGGAGTTCCTCCAGTCATGGGATTTTACTTTTTTTTGCAACAGTTTCTTTTTTCTGTTGTAGAGTTTGTTTATGGCAGAAGACCACCAGATTGGCTTCCTTTTTTTGGAGGATAGCATCTTGGTTTCATTAGGGATAGCATGATCCATGCACTTGTGTAAGTGCTTGTAAAGTGCATTTGTGTAGGATTCAGCAGTCGTACCTCTTTTGTCCGTCTGCATGGGTGTCATGAAGTTTGCCACTTCTGTCTTAAGAAGTGTGAAGTTGGCTTTGGAGAAGTTTTTTACGGTGGTTTCCATAATTGGGGTGGGGGCGGGATGTGGATTTCTGGGGTGATTAGCTTGTGGTCGGATCTGTCCAATGAGGAATTGACCTCTGGTGTGGAACACCGGTTGCCCATGTTGGTAATGACCAAGTCTAAGATATTGCTGCCCTTGTGGGGGTGTGAATAAGTTGATCCAAGGCATTGGAATTTATGAATTCCAGAAAATGTTGAGCAAAAGAGTTGGTACATGAGTAGTTTTCCAAGTTAATGGTGGGGTAGTTGAAATCACCCTTTATTAGGGTGTTGGGTTGTACCATAATACTTTCCAGTGTATCAAAAAATGAGGAGTGGGAATCCTGGAGCATGGTGGGGGGTCTGTAGCAAGCTACAATTTGGATTGTGGTCTTGCTCAGAGTTAGTTGCACTTGAATAATCTTGGATGCATTATGCTGTGCAACTAGCCTGGAGGTGTGGATATCCTTAATGAATATGGACACGCCTCCACCTTTAGTACTTTGTTCTGGGTTAGGTAGCCGAAAGGTGTGGTATGAATTATAGCCTGGTAATGCAGGGGTGCTCTCTGGAGCCTTAAACCAGGTCTCTGTTACTGCACAGATGTCAATGTTCTCCATTTTAAGGAGTGCCTCGAGTGAGTTCATTTTGAAGTTTAGACTTCTAGCATTGAGTAGCATTGCCCTCAGATTTTGCTTGCTTGTACCTGTTACGGTGGTGAATTTGCCATTTGAACCTTGTCTAAAAAAGGCACTATAGGGGTGGCAATAGCCTTTGTCAGTATCCAGAATCCCAAGGGCAACAGGTGCAGGCCATCACTGGCAAAGCATTGTGGTCTGTCGATCATGTCGTCCCAGGCAGACAAATACTGGATCCCCTTAGAATGACACCAAAAGCTTAGCCAGTTGTTGAAGTCAATCATTTTGTCCTTGTACTGTGGTATCATTCTAGGTGATGGCAGGATTCTACTCAGGGCCAGGGTCTTACCTGCCTGGGCTGCAAGATCGGAGAGCTCTTCCATGTCTCTTTTCATGTAGTCCAGGGAGGTACGTCTCTGGTCATTCACACCAACATGGACAATGACAGTGTCATATTTGTACTTGTTGTGGAGTGACCTGAGTGCATGTGTTATGTGGCAGATCCTGGCACCTGACAGGCAGCTGACAGTAACTTTCTCCTTGTTTAGCCTGGTGAGTGGAACACCAGTGCGCCTGACTATAGAGTCACCTTTGACTAGAGTGTTGGGTACGTTTTTATGCCTTATGGGCTGTCGTTGAGTGGCACATTGAGTTTGTGGGCTATGTGTCATTTGGGTTGTATTGGGGGGTGGAGTTTGCTTGCATTTCTGCTTTGGAGGTCCCTGATGCTTAACAGATATGCCCGTTTTAATTTCTCCAAGAGTTTGAGGCTTCTTATATCATGACAGGAATGGACATCATTACTAAGTCAGAGTACAATTAGTGTTCATAAAATTGGTATTGTTTCCATCTTTGATGTTAGCCAGAAGTACTCTCCTCAGCACCTACAATGTGCCCAGAATTACCTCCTTCAGCAGTTAATACAGTGTTACAACTATCTCTAGTATACTTAAGTATGACTGTAAATTATTTTTAATACCTTTGTTGCTCCTACTACTGTTGGAACTGTCTGTGTATCTTTCTTCCACATTGCTCTTGTTTCTGCCTGCAAATCCTGGTATTTTATGACTCTGTGCCTCTGTGTGTGTAAGACGCTGTAATTACTGGGTGTAGGAATTTCAATGAACAATGCTACTTTTGTATTTTTTCTTGAACTACTATATCTGGTTTTCTTGCATCTATTTTTTAACTGTTGGTAATGGGTGATCTGATGTAATAACAACTTCATAAGTCTCTAAAATGTTTTGTAGTTCATGTTTTCAGTGCTTCTCAGGTACTTCTATAATGTAGTATTTTCACAATCCCTAATGCAACAGTCTTTCCACATTATTGTGTCTTTCAATGTACAGACTCTCAGCCATGTATCATACGCAGCAATGAGATGTGCAGCTGTTTGCAATTCTGTTTTACAGAACCTACTTTTGTCAGTTTCTCTACCGCTATAGACTTTGTAAACCAACATGTACGTAGTTCACTAACTTTGGCAGCCATTATTAACCTTTCATCTTTTAGTTTCAGTTCAGCTCTGCTTAGCTATTACTGCATCAAGTCCATTTTGTTCTAGAAGGTCTCTATACTCGCCACTGTATTTGTAGACTTTCTATTTTTCCCTTGTTTTCTTTATATTTTTTTTGTTTGTTTTTATCACTCTAAATTGCTGGCTGATTTTTTTTCTTCTTCTGGATGATTTCCATACTCTCTTTGTTTCAAAATGCTTCTACTCTCCTAAGATAAGATGTCATCTTAGACTTCTTCTCTTCATGCTGTAGAAATATCACTATAGATGCAGCCCCACAATGGCAGATCTATACATGTAGCCAATTTTGAGGAGGCCCATACCTTCTTCAGAATGAGGGATGTATAATCTTGGTATGAACTGTTTTTTATATATCATTTGATAAGCATGAAGACGTTTTCTCATTTTCTTGTCTAACTAGTTCAATGCTTTTCATGGCCAGTCAATCACTCCAAAGCTATAAGTCAGAACAAGAAGAGCGAATGGATTTACAGCTCGGACTTTATTACTGGATGCCAAAGCAGTTTACACTATTAACTTTAGTCTTCTGAAAGATTCTTTACTGAGCATGTATTTGTCCCTCATCAGGCCAATCATACAACAGAAAGCACTGCGTGGAATGTACTACTCCAAATGTTTTCACCAGCCAGAAATATCACAATGTTTTCTAACTAAAAAGAAAATAGAAGGAATAAGTTGCTTTAGCTACATAGACAGACTAAAAACCCTCTTGCTTTTTCTGTCTCTTGCCAGCTACCAAGTGACAATCAATGCCTTGCCTTCTGGGCTATGAAATATCCTATCCTACTAGATATCTTCCAACTCAGAAATACAGGTAGTACTAAAACCATTCACTACAAGGACGTCAGCCTTCTTTGCAGTATAAAAAGGTTGCTTGGAGACATAGGTTTGTAACTCAAAGAATCCCCTTCCCATGGAACAAACTCCCCTTGTATGTTAAACAGTGCAACACGTTGGCCTCCTTAAAGTTATGCCTTGATGATTGCATGGATACCCATACATTTACTCTGGGGTAAGCTGATCTGCCCTCACTGTGTGGGAGTGGGAAATCCACCCACTAACTTCTCTGGGTTGCATGACTAGGTTTTATCATTTCCCAAGCTACCTGCCAATTAGAGCTTATGAATCCTATCCTGTAGCTGTGCCTTGTACGGTTACTTATGTATTTATAGTTATTAGTGAACTGGATAGCATATTGTTTCCCTTTCTAATATTTAAGTCACATCTAACTCAGCTAGATACCTCCATCACACCTGACTCAGCCAGACTTTTGGTTTAAACAATCTATGTACAATAAGAGAGCATCACTAATGGATCTTCTCTTATTGTTGAGACATTAACTTCCTAATTCATCTTGTACCGTTTTGCTGTAACAGCTAATTAATTCCTCCCTCAACTAATCATTTTTCATGTTTTCAGTCTCCTATGTATAAAGCGTGCATCATGGCATTACTCTGTACTCAGAATGAATGAAAACTGCACTGCATAGTTTAGACTGATGGATGTGCATTATACTGGACTAGTTGTACTGATATTAGCAAAACACAATATTTGGAACAGAACATGTAGTAGCAGAAGTTATGTGTGGGTTAATTCTCTGTATTCCTGATTATACTATTAAATGATTGCTCTTAAAACAACTCACACTATAATTACTTCTGCTTGTCATGCCATGCACTTCTGAGTGTTACTTGGCTCTGGTTTGGGTTGTGGATGAAAATGGTTTGGAATAGATCAGGCCACCTACACAGTTAGCAGGCAGACAAACTGAATAAAATAATTTGCACGCTAAGTTAACTTGAATGATGTACTTTACTAGTGCAAAAGCTAAGCAGGATCATTTACAGACACAGTACAGCACGATTATTTCTGTTGTGGATTTAAGGTCTGTTAGTATGTAGATAGCACATACAGTTCACAAACAGTGATGCACAGTGGACATGGAGTTCAGCACATATTCATGAACTGTACACAACAACTAGCAGTTGACACTGACAGGGGGCAATAGGCTAAACAATGTACCAATGCAGACTGCATGTTTGAAAGACATGCCAGTTAGTGACACCAAAGTGGTCATTAGTGACAATTTCAGACAGCAAACATTCCAGAAATTATCACCATCTGCCTTTGCCATAGTGACCCATAGTGCAGGCTGTGATATGCACTCCCACACACACACAAACATACCAGCACAGCCACAGACAAGTGTTGTTATAAACAAAATCAGACCTGAAAATCTATGAATGAATAACAGATACTCTGGAACAAAGACTGGTGTTACAATAAAATGTGTTACATGTAACAGTAACACCATATATATAATCAGTTGAAAGCTGCACTGAACAATGCACAAAATATAAGCTCTGTCTTGTAGATGTATTCTGGAAGTATTCCACCTCAACACCACAATATGTTCCTGTGGCTGGCTGTGGGTATGCATTGCCATCTCAGCACCACAGTATGTTAATATGGCTGGCTGTGGGTTATGCATGGTCACCTCAGCACCACAACATGTTCCTGTGGCTGGCTGTGGGGTATGCATGGCTGTCTCAGCACCACAATATGTTGCTGTGGCTGGCTTTGGGGTATGCATGGCCACCTCAACACCACAATATGTTCCTGTGGCTGGCTGTGGAGTATGCATGGACACCTCAGTACCACAATATGTTCCTGTGGCTGGTTGTGAGGTATGCATTGCCACCTCAACACCACAATATGTTCCTGTGGCTGGCTGTGAGGTATGCACTGGGGGCTTCAGCCAGTTGTTATTGCTCCACATGCCACCTCCTCTGCCTAAGGACCCAATATAACAGACAAAAGTGGGCAGCATTGGAGTGCATATGATGAGCAGCAACACATGTACTCCAAGGTGAGAGGATGTTTTATCTGACTTATAAGGATTTCACAGCCCCCATATAAGTGGAGGGGCATGCAGATGGTGTACAGTGAGCTGATATACTCTGTTCTAGGGTATAGTGGTCTACCCTGACTTAAGGCAAATCAAAACAAAAAACAGCACCACCTCACAGAATCAATCAATAAACATTTGTTATGGCAAACATGAAGAAAATAGCTCAAAAAAGAACCCAGAAGAGGTCAAACACAGGAAAAAAGACCAATTTCAGAAGGTAACCCCGCTTTCTTTTGTTACTCTAATCAAGCACTTGGAGGCCCATATAAACTAATGCAACAAAGAAACCACCCCTTTTAATGGGTCAAGGTAGAAATGAAACATTAGAAGAAGAAAAAAAAACTTCAAAAGGTACATAAATCATTTTAATTCAAATATTCATTCAGCCCTGGATAATAAGGGAACCCAATTGTATAATCCCCATGTGTTGTCTGTCATAAAATGTTATCAGAAATGTATTATTAGCCTGAGATTCAATTTTGTCAATTCTTATAAAAGTAAACATAGTAGTCTTATGCTTTAAAGTATGCTTATATAAAGCGTTAGACATGTGTTTACATTTAATGTCACTTGAATCTTCACCAATATATTTTTCAAAAGGTTTTGATGTTTTGCCTGCAGAAAAGGCATTGCAAAAACAAAACACTATATAAATAATAGCAGACATACTGCAAGTAACCACACGTCTTAAATGGTATTTATTCCTTTATAGAATTTGCAGTGGAAAAGTACTTAGTACTAAAGACTTTAGGACAAAACCTACAATACCCACATTGGAAGCAAACCACAACCATGCTACCCAATAAAGTGCTCTGAGTGGAAACAACCTTGGAGGAACTTGAGTCTTGCTACCTAAAATCTCCCTTATAGTTTTGCCCCATGATAAAAGTATACACAATGGTGGGGCAAAAGGTCAGCCAAATCCTTTTTATTTCACAGAATGTCCCCAGTAGAGTAGCAAGGTTGGGGCAAAGAGGGCAGTTGCCCCAGGCATAAAGTGTTAGAGGGCACAATCGGGTAATCCTGATCGCTTTTTAGTAATAGTGCATACCAGCTTTTAAATGATGATATTGCACTTGCATTCAAAGCCAAGCACTTTAACGCTCTGTGTGTGGACTAACTGTAGTAACTAACAAGCAGTTTCCTACAGTTTAAACAGAAAAAAGAGAGTTTTTTCAAGTTAAATCCAAGTGCTGTAGTGCTGCATGCATGCTATATACTGTAGCATCTGCTTGCTAAAGATGTAGCAAGCAATTAGCTATAGTTTAAAAGGAAAAAAATATCTTTTTTTTTTGTTTCTATCTTTTTTTAAGTTAAATCCGAGTGCTATAGTGCTCCATGTATGGCATAAACCGAAGCAAACAGTTTGCTGTACTTTAAACAGAAAAAAGTTTTTTTACCGAGTTAAATCTGAGGGCTGTAGCACTCCCTGTGTGGTATAAACTGTAGCATCTGTTTGCTACAAATATACCAAGCAGTTTGCTATGGTTTAAAAGGACAAAAAGAGTTTTTTTCTTTTTCTTTTTGTACACCAAGCTGCAGAAGGGGGTGGGAATGAGGTGCAAAAACTAGACCTGATTGGTTCCTGCATTTCAGGAGCACCAAATAAGATCGAAGACCTGCTTTTTTGCTCTTCAACCATTAAGGGGCATCAGATCAGGGAATGGCTCCAGGTGAAGGATGAGCCAGCCATGCCTCTGAATGTCCCAGTATTTCTTTATAATACTTATAAACCACCCTGTCCTGTTACCAAAGGTTGTGACCAAAGGGATCACCACCTTAAACCTGGTGTCATAGCCACCATGATATTGCAAAGCCCAACTCTATATCTCTGTGGTTGCCCGCAGTTGTTCTACCGCATCTGGGTTAGATGCAACCAGGCTCTCAAGGCATGAAAGCCAGTGATGATGAACCTCATACTTCAATGCACTTCCTGCCATATTGTCATCACCACATCCTCCATGTCTTCTCATTACTCTTATATCCTCTCCTTATTGACATAATTTGAAAGAGAGCAATTATTGCCACATAAATACATGTATGAATGCAGTTAATGGTTGTGTTCAGCCTATACCAAATTTTTGCTACAGTGTTTATTATTATTTTCTTTAGTCATGTGAGCTGTCACATGCTCTTTATAACATCCATGCCAATGTGGCAATATATGCAACATTGTTGACAATGTGCCCCATCCTGCTATGAGCATATTATGTGGTATAAACATCACATTTACATACTGTTACTAATGCAAAATGAAGGGCAGATCGCATCATGTGAATATAATACACCACTTTCTTGAGTACAATGTAAATCTGACATATAAACCACAAGGCTGTCTTAATTTTTGCTTGACTGAATTATTTATATATTTGTTGGCATTGCTTTCTGATATTCTAAGTGCCTCCATTTTGATTTTTTCCTAATTTACTGCTTTCTGCACATGTTTTTAGTCATTTTTTAATTTAATTGCATTTATTTAAACTGTATTTGATTTAATATTGCTACACACTCAAGTGTGCTAACTTGCACTAATTTGAATTGTTTTACTGCTGTTTTAGCTGCTTTTCTGTAAAAAAAAAAAAAAAAAGTTCTAAGCTTGTTTCCCACCTTTCCTGTAACTAGTCTAGTCCAGATATAGATTTGCTGTATCCAGGACTATTTGTAAGCTTCTGAGCCTTCCCAAGCCTTTCTGTGTGGAGGGAAGCCTTCTAGCTTATTAGTGGGAGTGGTAAGCACTAGGTAGCCTATCTACCCACAGGAGGAGTGGTTTCTGGCCCAGAAATTGTAGTTTAGTGTCCATTTGGGCAGTTTTTCCATCCCCTTCAACTTTCTGGTTTAAAAGCCCGCGTTTACGCTTGTTTCCTGCCTTTCCTGTAACTAGTCTAGTCCTGATACAGATTTGCTGTATCTAGGACTGTTTGTAAGCTTCTGAGACCCCCAAGACTTTCTGTGTTGGAGGGGAGCCTTCTAGCTTATCAGTGGAAGTGGTAAGCATTAGGTAGCCTATCTACCACAAGAGAAGTGGTTTATGGCCCAGAAATTGTAGTTTAGTGGCCGTTTGGGCACTTTTTCCATCCCCTTCAACTTTCTGGTTTAAAAGCCTGCATTTGCATGGGTTTGTGCTTGTTAAAGCTCTGCTCAGTGGCGCCAAGCTGAGGCAAACTATTACTGGTGCCAGAAAGTCTGCTCTTCAGTTTTTCCTAGATCTTGCTAGTTCTTGCTCTCTTGCACTTCAAATAGCCTAATCGCTTTGCACTTCAACAGGTTTTTGTAGCAATTATTATAGCACACCTAAGAGCCATCAGCACTGGTCCTCCTTCACCAAAATAGCTCCAGTACTTAGTAGCTATGACTACCCCTCCTGGCATGATTAAAGGGCAGTGCCCTGTGCTTTCTCCTATTAACCTGGTGCATTTGGGCATTCTGAGACAGTGTTGCAACTGCCTCATCTACAGAGACAACCTTCTCCTCTTATCTCCCAATACTCAGACTTGTGAGAGATGCACTTATATCACTAAATTGGAAGCTATGCACTCTCCAGCCAAGACCGGTCAAGAGGAGAAGGTCAACACCTGCACCACACCACATGGAACACATAGCCCTCCAGAACACCCACTATCACAGATCTCACATAAAAACACAAACCACACACCCACCTTCGTGGAGGCACTCAATAGAAATTTACCCAAACAGCAGAGACCTCCAAGACAGAAATGCACTTGATCACCACAAAAAAGCGCAAACCACAGGACACATAGCTCACTTCCACAGTGTGCCCTTTAACCTAAGCCCCTAAGGCTAAACACCTTGCCCAATACACCAATCATGGGTGACTCAATAGTGAGGCACACAGATGCCCCACTCACTAGGTTGAATAAGGAGAAGGCAACAGTTAGCTCTCTATCAGGTGCCAGAATCTGCCACATGACACACGCACTCAGGTCACTCCACAACAAGTAAAAGTATGACTCTGTCATTGTCCATGTGGATGTGAATGACTTGAGACACACCTCCCTGGATTACATGAAACTGCATGAAAAGAGACATGGTGGAGCTCTTGGATTATGTGGCCCAGGCAGGTATGACACTAGCCCTGAGCAGTATCCTACTATCACCCAGAATGACACCGCAGTACAAACAAAAAATGATTGACTTCAACAATTGGCTAAGTTAGTTTCTGGTGTCATTCTAAGGGGATCCAGTATCTGTCTGCTTGGGATGACATGATTGACAGACCTCGATGCTTTGCCAGAGATAGCCTGCATCTGTCACCCCTAGGTTTCCGGGTACTGGCTAAGGCTCTTGCCACCCCCTATAGTGCCTTTTTAGGCGGTGTTCCAAAGACCAAATTACCACCATAACAGCTATAGATAAATGCAATCTGAAGGTCATGCTGCTCAATGCTAGAAGTCTAAATCTCAAGATGCACTCACTCGAAGCACTCCTCAAAATGGAGAACATCGACATTTGTGCTGTAACGGAGACCTGGTTTAAAGCAGCAGAAAGTACCCCTGCGCTACCAGGCTATAACTCATTCCCCACCTTTCAGCCCCAAAGCATGGACCAAAGCTCCAAAGGTGATGGTGTCTCCATATTCAAAAAGGATATGCACACCTCCAGACTAGTAGCCCAGCATAATGCACCTGAGATACTTCAGATACAACTAACATTGGGTAAGACTGCGATCCAGGTCATAGCCTGCTATAGGTCCCCAACCATGTCCCTAGACTCTCACTCCATGTTCCTAAGCACCCTGTAATCTATTAAGGTCCAACCCAACACTCTCATACTAGAAGACGTCAACTTCCCCTCCATCAACTGGAAAAACTACTCAAGCACCAATGCACTGGCCCAGCTCTTCCTGGAATTCATCAATTCCAGTGCCGTGGACCAGCTCATTCTTACCCCCACTAGAGGAAGCAACATCCTTGACCTGGTTATTACTAACATGGGAACCGTTGCTCTACACCAATAGTCAATTCCTCCTTCGTTAGATCCGACCAAAAACTAATCACTATGGAAATCCACATCTCACTCACAGCCCCCCGCAAAGGTATCCACCATGAAAAACTTCCCCAAAGCTGACTTTGGACTCCTAAAAACAGAGGTGGCTAACTTCACTGCACCCATGCCAATGGAAAATAGATGCATGACTGCTGAATCATACACCAATACACTGTACGAACACATATATAAATGCATGGAACTAGCCATACCCAACAGGACCAAGATGCTCTCCTCCAAAAAAAGGAAGCAGTCTGGAGTTCCCCTACCATTAATAAACTCTACAACAGAAGTAAGAAACTGTTGCATCCAAAGGTGAAGTCCCAAGACTGGAAAAAATCCCTTATTAGCCTCAACAAAAAGTTGAGATCCCTCATCAAAACCACCAAAGACAGCTATGCAGGCAGAATTGCGGCAGACACTAAAAACAACCACAAAGCCTTCTTTAGTTATATGAAGATTCTCCATGGCAATACCCAGATTTACTCTGAGTTACTGCACAATGGTATCTCCTATACTGAGCCAACAGATATTGCCAACATACTGGCCAACAGATTCAATGCCAACTTTACCCGCTCTCCCCCCAAAGGACCAGTCTCAATACCGAAAGAATGCCATGCACCCTGCATTACTGCAGCACAGGTTAAAGCTGCATTGTCTAAGGCCAAGAATACAGCTTCCATGGGACCCAACATTATCTCTGGCTGTGTTCTACATAAATTACAAAGTGAACTGGCACCACATCTGTGTGCTCTGTTCACTCACAGCCTTACCACAGGCTTTGTCCCTACTGAATGATGCACTGCTACAGTCATCCCTCTTCATAAAGGAGGAGCGATTACAGACCGTGGAAATTATCGCCTCATTAGCCTGACGAGTCTGATATGTAAGGCTATGGAATGCATCATCATGGACCTAATTAACAAGGATATAAGGAATCTCCAAACTCTAGATCCCACGCAATTTGGTTTTGGGAAAGGTAGATCATGCCTGATCAACCTGGTTGACTTCTTTGAGTCAGTCACCAGAGCGGTGGATGAAGGTAAGGCAGTTCATACAGCCTACCTGAGTCTGGCCAAGGCCTTTGATACCATTCCTCACTCAGGAATTATTGATAAACTCATCAAACTAGGAATCAACCCCTATATTGTTAGGCGGTTTGCAAACTGGCTCAAAGATAGAACCCATAGTGTGAAAGTAGCGGACTCCAAGTCAGACTGACGACCAGTTACGAGTGGAGTCCCACAGGGATCAGTCCTGGGTCCTCTCCTGTTTAGCATCTACTCCTCAGATGTCCAGGCCAACACAGAGGGAACTCTAGCTGACCAAATTCGCAAACGACTGCAAGCTAGGAGCCATTATTAACTCCCCAAGTGATGCAAACATCCTACAGAAAGGCCTCACTGAGACCAATGACTTGTGTCGAAACCATGGCCTTAAGCTTAATGCCAAAATATCCTTGGTCATCCCCTTTGGGAAAAACTCAGTTCCCACTAATTACCACATTGATGGGAGCCCACAGAACACTGAAGGCGTTATAAGAGATCTGGGGACACAGGTTGAGAGCAACCTTTCCTTTGATCATCACATTGCCACTGTGGTCAGAAAGTCCTTATATGTGACACATCTCATTACCAAGGGTTTTGCATCCAGGAAGAAAGAGGTCATCATTTCTCTCTACTCTTCCCTCATTAGACCAATCATAGAGTATAATGACCCATTTGGCATGTACCTCACCAGACACCTGCAACAGCAGGAGAGGCCACAAAAGTACCTCAGAAAGAGGATCCTAGGCCTTAAACACATGTCCTACATGGACAGACTCAAAAAGCTCCAGCTATTCTCTGCCTCATATCATCTACTAAGAGGCGATCACTGCTTGACTTACAAAGCCATGTCTGACCCAGCTCTGTTAGAAATGCTACATCTAAAGAAATCCCAATCCCTCCACACAACACGCTCCAGAGGCCTCAACCTCATTACCACAATCAACAGAACATGCTAGAGGGACAGGTTCATAACACAGAGACTGCCCATGCTCTGGAATAGACTTCCCATACATGTCAAGCAGAGCACCTCACTAACCCTCTTCAAGAGAAATTAATTTTGATGAGTGGATGGGAAAGGGAAAGTTCACCCCGGGGATCACTCCAGTGGCTCTACTTGATAGAGGCACTGGGAACTAATGACAGGCGGCTCAATGCCAGGACACTTCTATGGGCTAGGCTTGTAAAGGCTCCAGGGCCGTTAGTCTAGTACACACCTATGAACCTATAAGATTACTGTACAGATTATAACACGCATAGATATGTTTGTACTCACAAATAGTACATCTAAGAAGAAGAGGGGGCCATACTCCATAATAACAAGATTAACATCACAGGCATTAGGCCTATATTCTCCATTAGGAAGCCCCATAAGGATGACAATGATGAAGAGGGTACCATCTTACCAAGAAACCCTAGATGACCCAAAATTTGGGGTAAACTGAATTAATGCATCAACAGTGCAGATGGCCAAGTGATTCCATAGATTCACAGCAGGGGAAGACCCCAGAAAGCTACTATCACAGAAGACACCTACTATCAGTATTTCAGAGGTCCATGTGTACATGTGTGTCAGCAAGTTAGAAAACACTCATGCCATATCAGCATGGCAGACCACCACCACCTGTGGATAGCCAGTCTCTTAGACTGGTTGGGATTGCTGATGATGATTATCCATTCAGACCTTATAAGGAATGCCTGCCATGTATACTACCAGCCAAGAGAGGTACACCTATGGAGACATGGCAGGGCACAAACTGCTGAACAACAGACAGGTGCTGTCAGTATAATGCAGTGCACCCCTTCTGTGGGCTGTAGGCAGGGGGAAATGGAGGTCTTCCCTCATGAGCTGTGCACTTGTGATTAGCCAGCAGAGTGTGCCTGACTATTGCGTGGGAGGTAAACAAATGGCATTTCCAATCCCTCACATTCTGTTCCATAAAAAGTAATAAATACATAACACTTTACATGCTAGCATGCATTTTCATTTGAAGCGAATAAAGCAATGTCTTTCAGCTTTTCCCAGTTGGGGGTCGCCACAGCAGATCACCAGTCCGCTTATGACTGGCAGTGGATTTTTACGGTGACGAGTTGCCAGCCCAACCTTCAAAGAAGACACAACTATTCACGCACACACATACTTGCATGTCTTTAAATGTCACTCGACCACAGGGAGGACATGCAGACTCCGCACAGAATGTACTCCAACTGAGAATACTGAAATGTATACATCTCATCCAAACACCTTTTGCATTGCTGCATCATACATCTGTTGTTCCCAGTTTTGATACTGCTGCTGAGCAGGTACTCGTAATATTAAAGGTGTTGGAACATTGTTCTCTTGATCATGCAGTTATGTAGGATCAATGGACACAGACAGGGTATGAATGTATTGCGATTACAACTAAGCTGTCTGCAAATGAATGACAGTCTTTTGCAGGTGTTACCTACCAACTCACATTTTAGGGAGTAATAACCATGTCAGTTTACAAATGCAGGCACATCACTGATAACAGGTTTCAAGATAATATGTAGCAACTTTGAATATGTAGCATGAGGCATATTATGCAAGACCGTGCATTGCTGGTATCCCCTCAGCCTGTGCCCATGGTATATGAACATACACCTCTGCATATAGCAGTAGACATGAGAAACTGCTGCGAAGTCTGGCTTAAGCACAGCTGCAATACATTAGTACCAATCCCAGCTAGAGGTAACAGTGGAAAACATACTGCCATTACTAGACTTATGTGCAACACTGACACTTCTCAAGTAGAAGGTGCCCCTGGGGCATGTAGCAACAGTGTCATCTTCAGATGTACAGCCAGCAAAATAATGAAACTCCTTAGTTTGTATTTTACTGTTTCAGTGCAAACTACTCAGAATATCTAGTATCTGTACATCTGTATGAAAACATTTTATGTGTGCTTCCTAGGGCAGTGATGTGTACAACACTCTGGTTCTGTACAGCCACCTGTCACACCAGTGACAAATGGCCAGACCTGTTTCTGTTACTGCTGTGTTTACTCCTTTTGTATTTGGCTTGATAAATAGTGTGCAATATATTCTAATGATTTTTCACTGTTATAGCTGAATTCATCTTTAGCTTTTATATGCTATATCTGATGACTTAGTACATAGATGGCACACCTTATGAATCACTTCCTGCAACTTTGAATACATGCATAATTCAATTGCATATGTGCATTACCAGTAATGAAAGAAAGTGGAAGAAAATAATAAGTAAATACTGGAATATATCAAGGGCTTTGCCAGACTTGAAACAGCTTTTGGATAAAAAAAAACTAGATTTATATATAGGAATTTCAAAAGTCTAAAGAGGAGGTTATGTGGAAAGGAAAGTAATGACCGATAAGGCGCTCCAGTGGCAGCGGCTAAGTTTTACAGCTTATCTGGAGCTTTGGTTTGCGTGTTCTAAAAATGCCGACAAATGCTAATG
Organism: Protopterus annectens; assembly: GCF_019279795.1. Classification (NCBI taxonomy): domain Eukaryota; kingdom Metazoa; phylum Chordata; order Ceratodontiformes; family Protopteridae; genus Protopterus; species Protopterus annectens. The sequence goes on along the minus strand of NC_056751.1, from coordinate 88,686,387 downwards.
CATATCCAGAATTATTCAAGAAATGGCAACAGTTAAATCTGAGACTGGGGGCTGACTATATGGTGTTAATGAACAACTTTTTTCTTGACATTGAAGCCCAACTAATGGAAGACATTACAAAATCTGAGGAAGAGCTCATAAATATACCTGTCTTTAATGATTTTATACACATTTATCAACAAATGATAGACAGGCTTCATGATCTTGATACTAAATTAGAGCTCACTAAAAAACGAAAACTGATTAGAGATGTAAATGACTTTAACTCTGGCCATTTTTTTTCCATGGCCTAAAACTGATACATGGGCCAATACATAGCACACACCAAAAAAAGCTATGTATGAGCTGGATACTTTCTTGGCACATACAATGGCTAATAATATTATCACCAATCAAAATTTCCAGTCTGATCTAATAATGAATAAGGAGGTCATGCTTGAATCTTCAGCACAATCTCATGTTGAAACTCCACCTTCTGTGCTGAAGAATGTTTTACAGTCTTCATTCACCAAAGAAACAACAAATCAGCAGTCCCTATGCTTTGATTCGTCCAACCGGGATGAATCCACTTCTTTGCAGCCGGTCGGTTCCAGCATTTTGCATCAAACAACTGTTAATGCAATTGTTCTAAAGAAGGAGGTTTTTCCATACTAGCAGGTGGAATAAAATTAAACTTATCACTTTACATTGGTAAAAGTCGATGTACAACCTTGCAATCAATCAAGAGGCCAGTCGCAGCAAAGGGAAGCAAAAGATGGTGTCAAGAGGAAATTCAACAGCCCTTCATTCCAGAACAAGTCAGCTCGACAGAAATAGCTGACTTAGGAGGTATTGTGAACTTATCGAACTATCAGTTATCTGTTGAAGACATTACCAGTAGTTTATTATTTGTGTAATAGCTTTTATGTATTGCAAATATATATGTAAATTGTGAATATCTATGATTTTTTACCTTGTACATCTTGTTTATAAATACTGTCCTAATGTTAATCGTTGAAATGTGTTTTATATTAGAATTGTACAAGTGAATTTCTTCTAATAAGCTGTATTTATATTTTGAACAGCTTTTACAGTTCTTGAAATTTTAATATATATGCTTATGGTATATTTTGTAACCTGTTTTCATCAGAAATGGCTCATGAATAGCCACTAAACTTGTGCAAGATTCAAAGCGTGTAACGTGCAACATTTTCTAGGAAAGAATGAGATTTTCTTTTCTCATCTCATTAACTGCAGCATTAATGCTATGACTGTTTGACTGGGCAGCAACACAACTGGACTTTGAAGAACTGCCATAATTTTATTCATCCATTCATGTGCCAAGCTTACACACCAGTGACTTTTAATCCCTGCCTACACCATATCTAACCTTCCTATCTGACCTTACCTACTTGTGTCATGGTCACTGAAAATCTTCTCTGTAATGCCATAAGCAGCAGGGTTCCTCACTTTGCTTACATTGTCATTCCTGCTTATTTCCAGACAGAGCTTGTCTAATTATACCAGAGTTCTTCTCTCATGTAAGCCTAACTCTACCTCCTGCTCAGACCCAATGCCACCTACCAGGCTGGGAAGGTAGGTTGAATGCAAATTCTTAACCCACACAAGTTTCTCAAAGATAATTTGTTACCCACTTGCTTCACATTTTCTACCTATTAAATGCTCCAACTGCCTTTTCCCGCCTAAAAAGCAAATTTCTAACTGATCTGTGCTTTAAAAAGTTTAAATTGCATTTGCCTTCTGCTTTTTACAGTTTTTGCACTTGTTTTATATAAATTTAAGTTGTTTTTGTATTGTATAACTGTTGTATGCTACACACTAAAGTGCGCTAGCCTGTTTATAGCATTTACAGTGTTTTCTGTGTGTTTTTCTGCTGTTTCCTGAAAAAAAAATATTCTCTTTTCCCGCCTTTGCTGAAATAGATTAGTCCAGATTTCAGGTTTTGCTGAATTCCGGAGTGTGGTATAGTTTCCTGTGTTGCCGATATCCTTACTTGGATAGGAGGAAGCTTCTCTGTTCACCAGTGAGATTGGGGAGCTTTGAGCAGCCTATCTGTCCCTGGAGGAGTGGTCTCAGCCCTAAAACTAGTAGCTTATTGGCTGTTTTGGGTCAATTCCTATCTCTTTCAGTTTCCCTGCTTTAAAACCCACATTTGTGTGGTTTTGTGCCAATATACAACTCTGCACAGCTCCTCGTGGTGTCCTGCAGAGTGATACAGGCAACAGAGAGACCCAAGAGAGACTTTTCCAGATTTAAATATTATTTTTTTCTCTGTTTTTTTGCCCCGACTGCCTTTTCCCACCTAAAAAGTGAATTTCTAACTGATCTGTGCTTTAAAAAGTTTAAATTGCATTTGCCTTCTGCTTTTTACAGTTTTGCACTTGTTTTATATCAATTTAAGTTGTTTTTGTATTGTATAACTGTTGTAGGCTACACACTAAAGTGCGCTAGCCTGTTTATAGCATTTACAGTGTTTTCTGTGTGTTTTTCTGCTATTTCCTGAAAAAAACAAACAAAAAAACAAAAAAATATTATTTTTTCCCGCCTTTGCTGAAATAGATTAGTCCAGATTTCAGGTTTTGCTGAATTCTGGACTGTGGTATAGTTTCCTGTGTTGCCCATATCCTTACTTGGATAGGAGGAAGCTTCTCTGTTCACCAGTGAGAGTGGGGAGCTTTGAGCAGTCTATCTGTCCCTGGAGGAGTGGTCTCAGCCCTGAAACTAGTAGCTTATTGGCCATTTTGGGTCAAATTCCTATCTGTTTCAGTTTCCCTGCTTTAAAACCCGCATTTGCGCGGTTTTGCATGATTTTGCGCATAGCACAGCATCGGGCAGTGCCGCTTAAACGGGTTTAAACTATTCCCGGCTCCACAAAGTCTGCTCTTCACTTTTTCCCTTAGAACTGTTCTAAATCTCAAAGTAAGCACTCTATTTTCATTCTAAAGCCCTGCAGCTGCTCGTATAAGTAATCTTATAAGTAAGCACTAATAAACTAAAGCACTACACCCTCATACTCCCTTTAAGTACTTGGCTCCCTATTGGTCCTTTTTAATCAGTCAAAAAGTAGTTCCTTATACTATTCTGGCATGTCCAAAAGTCAGTTTCGGGTTTACTCTCCAGTCCAGCTGGTGAATCTGGGAATCTTGAGGCAATGTTACAACTGCCTTATGTACACAGACCACCCTCTCCTCCTCCCAACAAGCTCAAATATAGGTGAGAGATGCAACTATATAGCCAAACTGGAGGCTGAGCTCTCTCAACCCAGTACTGGCACAGTCAGTCAAGAGGAGAAGGTAACCACACACACCACAAATCCAGTCTCACATAGACCTATCGCAACAGCAAACCAAACACATAAACACACAAAAACATACTCGGAGGCTCTAAATAAAAATCTGCCCAAGCAGCAGAGACCTCCAAAGCAGACATCCAAACAACTGCTACCCCACAACAATACCCACGTATCACATAGTTCACAAAGTCAGTGTGCCACACAGTCACAGCCCTTAAGGCTAAACAACATACCTAATACACTTGTAATAGGTGACTCTACTGTCAGACACACTGACGTCCCACTCACCAGGCTGAACAAGGAGAAGGTCACTGTAAGCTGCCTGTCGGGTGCCAGGATCCACCACATAACACAAGCACTCAGGTCACTCCAAAGCAAGTACAAATATGACTCCGTCATTGTCCATGCTGGTGTGAATGACCTGAGATGTACCTCCCTGGACTACATGAAAAGAGACATAGAGGAGCTCTCTGATCCTTTAGCCCAGGCCGGTATGACCCTGACCTTGAGTAGCATCTTACCCTCACCAAGAATGATGTCACAGTATAAAGACAAAATGATCAATTTTAACAATTGGCTAAAGTATTGGTGTCATTCAAAGGGGATCCAGTGTCTGTCAGCCTGGGATGACATGCTCGACAAGCCACATTGCTTCACTAGAGACGGCTTGCACCTGTCACCCCTGGGCTTTCAAATATTGGCTAAGGCTCTTGCGACCCCCATAGTGCCTTTTTTAGGCAAGGCTCAAAAAACAAACGCACCTCTATAGACAACACAAGGAAAAAGAAACTAAGGGTAATGCTGCTCAACGCCAGACGTCTAAACCTCAAGATGCACACACTCGAGGCTCTCCTCAGTATGGAGAATATCAATATCTGTGCAGTAACAGAAACCTGGTTCAAGGCTCCTGAGAGCACCCCAGCACTACCAGGTTATACCTCATACCATGCTTTTTGGCCCCAAAACTCAGACCGAACCACAAAAGGAGGGGGAGTATCCATATTCATCAAAGATAGCCACACCTCCAGGTTAGTGACACTGCACGAAACATCGGAGACCATCCATGTGCAACTAACAGTGGGCAAAACTGCCTTTCAGTTTGTAGCCTGCTACAGACCACCCTCCCAAACTCAGGAACCCCACTCAGCTTTCCTGAGAACACTGTAGAATATGAAGGTCTCTCCAAACACCATCATATTGGGTGACTTCAACTACCCAAACATAGACTGGGAGCACTACTCATGCCCCAACACCCTCGCCCAACGGTTCCTAGAATTTATAAACTCAAATGCTATGGAACAACTGGTCACCACTCCCACAAGAGGGGAAAACATATTGGACCTGATCATCACCAACATGGGGACTCTATGTTCCATACCAGAGGTATACCCCTCATTGGTAAGATCTGACCATAAATTAATCTCACTGGACATCCATATCCCGTCCCCACCCCAGCCAAGGAAACCACGGTGAAGAACTTCTCAAAAGCAAACTTCACACTTCTCAAAACTGAGGTGGAATCCTTCAAAGCCTCCAGGCCAGTGGAAAATATGGCCCAAACCGCAGTATCCTTTACAAACGCATTCTATGGACACCTACAGGAATGCATGGATCGTGCTATCCCAAATAAAACCAAGACTCACTCCTCCAAAGGCAGGAGACCTGTCTGGTGGACCCCAGCCATAAATAAGCTATACAACAGAAGGAGGAAGCTACTACATGATAGAGCAAAATCCCAAAAAGGAAAGGCATCTCTGATCAGTACTAGCAAAAAAACTACGATCCCTCATAAAATCATCTAAGACCAGCTTCTTAAAAAAAATTGCACAAGACGCTAAAGATAATCACAAGGCCTTCTTTAGTTATGTCAGGAACCTGGGTGGCAACTCCCAGATATGCTATGAGTTAGTGCAAAATGACAGAAAATACACTGAACCCACAGACATTGCCAACATCCTGACAGACAGGTTCAGTGCAAACTTCTCCCCCCCTTTCCCCCCAAAAGAGCAAATGTCTATCCCAACAGAGTGTAGCCTCCCTGACATCACAGATGCACAGGTGAGAGCTGCTCTCTCCAAAGCAAAAATCACAGCATCAATGGGACCAGACGGTGTCCTGGGCTGCGTCTTACATGAGCTCCAAGAAGAACTGAACCCTCACATAAAGTCACTGTTCAGTCTCAGCCTTACTACAGGATATGTACCCAAGGAATGGCATACAGCAACAGTGGTCCCACTCCACAAAGGTGGTGCCACAATGGACCCCGGAAACTATCGCCCTATAAGCCTGACTAGCCTGGTCTGCAAAGCTATGGAGCGTATCATCATGGAACTCATAAACAAAGACATTGGGAACCTCCAAACACTGGATCCTACCCAATTCAGCTTTGTTAAGGGCAGATCTTGCCTTTTGAACCTGGTCGACTTCTTTGAAACAGTCACCAAGGCCATAGATGAAGGGAAGGTAGTCCAGACAGCCTACCTGGACCTTGCAAAAGCCTTCGACACAATACCCCACTCAGGCATCATAAATAAGCTCACCAGCTTAAATATCAACCCCTATGTCACAAGATGGGTTGCAAACTGGCTCAGGGATAGAACTCACATGGTCAGAATTGCAGGTGCCATGTCAGACTCTAAACCAGTTACAAGTGGCGTCCCACAAGGCTCAGTCCTGGGACCTCTCTTGTTCGGTATATATTTCTCTGAGGTACAGGCTAACACGGGAGGACTATGGCTGACCAAGTTCACAGATGACTGCAAACTGGGTGCCATAATCGACTCGCCGACTGACACAAGCATCCTCCAAAAGGGTCTCACAGAGATGGATAACTGGTGCCAGAGCCATGGCCTAAAGCTAAATGCCAAAAAGTGCATAGTCATCCCCTTTGGGAAAAACAAAGTGCCCACAAATTACCACATAGGTGGTAATCCATTAAGTATGGAAGAAGTAATTAGGGATTTGGGGACCCAAGTAGATAGTAATCTCTCCTTTGACAATCACGTTGCCAAAGTGGTTAGAAAGACCTTCTATATAGCCCACCTTATCATGAAAGGGTTCACCTCTAGATCAAGAGAGGTTATTGTGCCCCTCTACTCATCACTCATCAGGCCCATAATTGAATACAATGCCCCATTTGGGATGTACCTTACCCGACACCTGCAGCAACTGGAAAGACCCCAAAAGTACCTCACCAAGAGGATCAAGGGACTTAAACAGATGCCCTATGCAGTTAGGCTAAAGAAACTCCAGCTCTACTCAGTTGCTTACTGCCTACTCAGAGGTGATCTGTGCCTGACGTATAAAGCCATGTCCAAACCAGAATTAATGGACATGGTCCACCTCAGGAAATCCAAATCCCTTAGAGATACATGCTCCAGGGACTTAAACCTCAGCACAGAAATAAATAGGACATGCTGGAGGGACAGATTCATATCCCAGAGGCTACCCTCACTCTGGAACAAAATCCCAATCCATGTTAGGCCGAGCCCCTCAATGACCCTCTTCAAGAGAAATCTTGACGAGTGGATGGAAGATCATAGGTTTACCCCTGGGATCTCTTCTGTGTCCCTACTAAACAGAGGCACAGTGAACTAACCTTAAAAGGGCTATCTTCTGTGACCTACTATACAGAGGTACAGTCAACTAATCTAAAAGGGTGGCGAAAGCCAAACACACTCTGGCTAGGCTTATAAATGCCCTAGGGCAGATAGCCTAGTATCAACCTATGAACCTATGAACCTATTTAGCTGAGATTATATCCCTTCTCTCAGCCGCTTTGCCTTAATGATTTCAAATCCCTGCCAAAACCATTTCTGTTGTTATTGGCACCAAAAGTCTTGTTCTATTATCAAATTAATTGAAGGCATTTAAATGGTGATTGTGTAGCAATACAAATGGGCATTGGATAGTTGCTATGATTTCATCTATCCATTTAATATCCAGGCATTTATCAGCACTTATCACTTAGGCTAACTTATATATTGACCTTATCTACTCCAATTAAACCTCCTTACAGTAGTTCTGCCATTGGTATGCTTACTAGCCATACCTTATATGATGACCCACCACTGCTAACCAGTGATCAAGGAGTCCCAATCCTCACCACTGGCAACAGCGGGGAACATTCATTGAGAGGATGACAGGTACACACATAGTACTTCCAGATGCAGCTCTCTGCATCAATTCAATTTCCCTTAAGAGCACACAGAGAACACAGTCAGTCCGGACTTGGTTTCTCCCTTTTTCTTCAGATTCCCAATAAGACTCCCCACTGGCACAGCTAAAGAGTTGAGATCTCAGCTGAGTGGCCAAGCCAAGACCCACAGCATCCTCTATGTCTAACCAGTGCTTCGTGTCCCTGCCCAAGTAGCTGACACACACACTTTGAGGTTTGATTTACACACACACATACAAACCTGGGAAAGACTGGCACAGGTTTACTAGTTACGCCCCCTTCTGCCCAGACTATAAGGTAGTTACCACTGCCACCAGTCAACTCCTTATTAACTACTTTAAGGCCCTTAACAAAGGGTGTCTAATCTTTACAACAGGAGGAGGAAGCTACTACATGACAGAGGAAGCTACTACATGACAGAGCAAAATCCCTAAAAGGGAAGGCATCTCTGATCAGTACTAGCAAAAAACTACGATCACTCATAAAATCATCCAAGGCCAACTTTGAGAGAAAAATTGCAAAAGACACAAAAGACAATTACAAGGCCTTCTTTAGCTATGTTAGAAACCTGGGTAGAAACTCCCAGATATGCTCACAGTTAGTCCAAAATGACACAAAATACACTGAACCCACTGACATTGCCAACATTCTGGCAGACAGGTTCAGTGCAAATTTCTCCTCCCCCTCCACCCCAAAAGGAGAAATAACCATCCCAGCAGAGTGTAGCCTCCCTAACATCTCAGATGCCCAGGTGAGAGCCACCCTCTCTAAAGCTAAAAACACAGCATCAATGGAACCGGACAGTGTCCCGGGCTGTGTGCTACATGAACTCCAAGAGGAACTAAACCCACACACAAGGCTGCTGTTTAATCTTAGCCTTACTATAGGATACGTACCCAAAGAGTGGTGTACGTCAACAGTGGTCCCACTTCACAAAGGTGGTGCTTCTACGGACCCTGGAAATTACCGCCCCATAAGCTTGATGAGGCTGGTCTGCAAAGCTATGGAGAGGATCATTATGGAACTCATAAACAAAGACCTTGGGGACCTACAGACATTGGATCCTACCCAGTTTGGCTTTGTCAAGGGCAGATCCTGCCTTTGAACTTGATCAACTTTTTTGAAACAGTCACAAGGGCCATTGATGAGGGTAAGGCACTTCACACAGCCTACCTTGACCTTGCAAAAGCCTTTGACACAATACCCCACTCGGGCATCATAGACAAACTCACCGGCTTAAATGAAAACCCATATGTCACAAGATGGGTTGCAAACTGGCTCAAGGACAGAACCCACAGGGTCAGAGTTGCTGGAGCTATGTCAGACTCTAAGCCAGTCACAAGTGGTGTCCCACAGGGCTCAGTCCTGGGACCCCTCTTGTTCAGCATTTATTTTTCCGAGGTACAGGCAAACATAGGAGGATTGTGGCTGACAAAGTTCGCAGATGACTGCAAACTGGGCGCCATAATTGATACTCCAGCAGACACAAACATCCTTCAGAGAGGCCTCATAGAAATGGATAATTGGTGCCAGAGCCATGGCCTTAAGCTGAATGCCAAAAAAGTATAGTCATACCCTTTGGGAAAAACAAGGTACCCACAAATTACCACATAGGTGGTAATCCATTGGCATCGGAAGAGGTAATCAGGGACCTAGGGACCCAGGTTGACAGTAACCTCTCATTTGACACTCACATTGCCAAAGTGGTTAGGAAGACCTTCTATATTGCCCACCTTATCATGAAGGGTTTCACATCTAGATCAAGAGAGGTCATTGTCCCCTGTACTCTTCTGTTATCAGGCCAATGATTGAGTACAATGCCCCATTTGGGATGTATCTTACCCGACACCTGCAGCAGTTGGAAAGACCCCAAAAGTTCCTCACCAAGAAGATTAAGGGTCTTAAACATATGTCATATGCTGCCCGACTGAAAAACTCCAGCTCTATTCAGTCGCATACTGCCTACTCAGAGGTGATCTGTGCCTGACGTACAAGGCCATGTCCAATCTGGAATTAATGGACATGCTCCACCTCAGAAAATCCAAATCCATCAGAGCCACGAGAGCAAGAGACTTAAACCTCAACACAGAAATAAATAGGTCGTGCTGGAGGGACAGATTCATAACCCAGAGGCTCCCTACACTCTGGAACAGAATCCCTGTCCATGTCAGGCAGAGCCTCTCGCTGACTCTATTCAAGAGAAATCTTGACGAGTGGATGGGAGATCGTAGGTTTACTCCGGGGGTCATCTCTGTGTCACTACTAGACAGAGGCACAGTAAACTAAACCCTAAATGGGCATAGTATTCTCATCCTAAGGGGTGGTGAAAGCCACACACACTCTAGCTAGGCTTATAAATGCCCTAGAGCAGATAGCCTAGTATGAACCTATGAACCTATGAACTTAATGTGTAATATTAATACTTATACAAATGTTAGATTGACCAAGAAACAAGATATTAGGGGTTGCCCACACAGTGTCACCAAATAAATATGCAAGCACTCTCATAACTTAAATATCTTTGCACAGTTCAGTCACAATGAAAGGTTTAAATATATTTAATAATAAATAATAAAAGAACAAGACAGTACTAAATATTTATATTCACAGTGACTTCAGAGTTCAAAACCGCAGTAAATATTTAAAACAACATTGCAGGACAGTCTCAAATAAATAAAGAAAAATATCTAAACTAAGCTTCACTATATTCCTGACTGAATCTAAGAGAATTACTATAACCTAAGAGCTTACAAATAGAGCAAGGCAAATGTAATGAATAGATCTTCTAGCTGTTGTCAGTTCCAAGACAGAATGCTCTGTCTCACTAAGAGACTTCTCAAATTAATATCTAAAATATTACTGCTGGGATAGCTTGCAGAATGACATCATTGCTTGTCATCTGACTCCTAGTTTCCAGGACAAGCAACCATTGATGAACCTGGCAGTATTTAGCACCTTCCTGTTAAAAATATACAGACAAAGGCTCCTCCTCAGATCTCTGGCAGATGCTGGAAGTCATAAAACAATTGCATTCCTTCATGCTTTCAAGGCCAGTAATTAGTTCACCCTAAATGCGATACAGAAATTTTCCTAATACAGACATTGTGTCTTTTGCTGCATTGAAAACTGAAAGATACCATCTTTTATGGCCTAGTCATAAAGCAATTTAATTTCAGTTAGTTTTCTGAAGTTTGCTGGACCGAAGTTATCCTCCTGGATTTCAGTTTCTACTGTTAAAATATATACATTCAAACAGTTGCTATAGTGCATGTACATTTCTGTTCTCTTCCAATAGGGCACACTGTGGTTGCATTTCAAACAACACTTTGCAAATACCTTTTCAACACACACGTCTGTACAAGCAGTTTGATATACACATAACATACAGTTCTAATACATTTGTACCACAACCATCTTATATAAATCGTTTTGATAGTCACCAATGACATATAATTATTTACAAAATTCCAGCTAGCTGGGCTGGCAGTATCTCCTTTCATCACACCTTAGACAAAGGAGTGTCTCACATGAGGCATGCTACCTACTTCCAATAGATCCTTCTTGAGAATGTGACAGGGTGGTTCTTATACCACCAAATGGAACTGCAGGCTTTGTTTTCAGTCTGTCTCCCTGTCATTTATCCTAGACCCTAACAAAATGGGCTTCTATGCTAACTCTTATGACCTTAACTCATTTGAATCCTACTATTAGCTTGCCACTGTATCTCTGACAACTCTGCAAATTAAATAAGCCAAATTAAAATTGAACAGACATTATCTATCTTCTTTGGGAAACCTACTTCCTGTATGGCTGAGTCATTCTCATGATCTTTATACTAAAGTTCTTAAACATTTATTTATTCCATTTGTATTCATGCTTTGTTGACTAGGTTAGTCCTGCTAGGCCAATGGCTTCATTTCAGTTGAGACCAAGGTGGTATTCATACCAGCTGAGGAAATTTGGCCAGGACATCCATCAACTTTCCCTACCCGTAATAAAAGGTGTCACTGGATCTTTTACATCCACCTGAGCTACCACCAGTTTGGCAGATGTGACCTCAGTATTATTACTGTAAAATGAATCCAAGCATCTTTTCTTCTAGTACCAAAGGTGAACATGTTACCTGTTGAGCCAGTAATATCGACAAGCATCTCTTTGCTCATCTTCTTGTCAAACAGCACACCTAGATGTATGTACAAACAATGCTTCTCTAACATGCCCTCAAACTCTGTAATGCAATGTCCTGTACTAAATTATCTGGCACTTCTATGACTACTGCCAAGATGGCCTCACCTTTCCAACACATCAAACTGTAACTGTCCTCTGGCAGTGTCCCAGCACTGCCATCCCCACAAGTTGTCAGTAAAATCAACATCTTTACATTTACTATTCCTTTATCCTTCCTCAGTACTAATACCTGTGCTAAGTGATTTCTTTTGTTTTAATTCCTAGCATGTTTCCCAACAGTGCTTGACCTAAAGTCTGTGTCTGTCTTACCACTGGCTAATGTTACACTGTGAAAGCCATTTCATTTTTTCAGTCTGTCAACAACACTTAGTTTCTTTAGTTTATAATCAAATGGTTACAAGATTTTAATAGCCAAACTTATCTCCATGCATCAGTTTCATAATTAAGCATCCTTGTCACCTTACCTATGGCCGGTCTTCCTTATCTGCAAATACCAGTAATGTCCTGTAAAAGTAGTAACCAAGTTTGACCTGCTGCTTTTTCCTTATTTAAACTACAGGAAAACCAAACAAATAGTGCCTTCCAAACCAAATCTTGGAGGTAAATCCCTTTCCTGTGGTTGGGGAACCAACTCAAAAAAACCTCTGTGAAAAATCTCACTAATCTAAAAACTCATGGCTTACAGGACAAAAAAAAAAAAACTAGCAGTGTCCCTGTTGAAGTACCATGTTCTCCAAAAGAATATAGTGGTGGAAAGATCCTTTGCAGTATCACACAACAGAAAGGTGGTTAAACATGAAAGTAGGACTCTCAAAACTGCTTCTTGTCTGAAGACATCTCCTTATTCATAAATAGTACTTTACAGGCAGATGAGTGCTACTAGGATAACATGTTAAAGTTTGTAAAAATGTGCAATTATTTCAGTTGTTCAGAGAGGAGGCATTCTTTGAGATATGTCTACCCTCAGGGGTACATCCATCAGTGGGAGATGGATCACCACTGGAGGCACGATCTAGAAGGTTGCCTTGCCGAACTAGTTCTACCTGTTTCCAAAGACTTAACAGATAGATTTCAGTTGCATCTAATGAAAGATAACAAACTGCTCTAAAAATCTTAAACATAAAGTGCAGCAAACTGTGGTGGAAAAGCAAAATCAAGTAATTTAAAAAAACTCATGCTTCAATCTGTCACCTTCTACACTGTGGTTATTTTTCTTTATTATAAAACCAATTTAAGTATTGCCTAAGTATGGATACCATCTTCTAGCAAATTACATTCCTAGCTTAAATTACTATTTTCTGGAGCCGATTCAGTGGCACGTACGTGTACCTTTGTCAGATCTGCCTGTGGGGTTTGGGTCTACATTCATCTGCTGATTCCTATAGCAGACAGTTCCAGTGTTAGATGTGTTCATCTAAAATGGGTTAGATATTGCTAAATATCCGGGGTTGATTTAGTGTCTTGTGGGTGACACGTAGTTCGCTTGGTAGTTATTTAACCAAATAAGAGATACCCCTGTCTAGGCTGTTGGGGTTATATCTTTAATCTTTTTTTCTTTCTTTTTTATAAAAACTAATCCAAGTTACTGAGAAATACAACTATACTAGTCATTCTCTCAAGTTCATTAAATTTTTGGTGATCCAATTTCCTAAGGTTCTGTATGCAGTTAATCGAAAATGAACTATTCAACTACAGTTTGCTGCAGTTATGTTTAAGATTTTTTGAGAAACCAGTGACTAGGATGAGAGTGTGATGCTTGCATGTGTGTGTGTGTCTATGTGGAACTAAGAGAACATGATGATTAATAATTAGGATATATGAAGCATTTATGTCATTTGATCATAATCACAACATTATAGGTGCATTGTATATCATCAAAAGGTGGTAGCCTGGATGTGAAAGTATCTGATCTACTTTTGCATGATAAAAATTAATCACGTGAGGTAGTTGTCATGTATAGATGTGAAACAAGTTGAATAAATTGTGATGGAAAGAATTTATTTTATTTGGTTATAGTCATTCTCATTTATATACAAGTTGTTTACTGGGAAAATGAGCTGGTCTACCAACCCTTTTCAGTCAAGACTCAGGTACAAAAGTACAATTGAAAAACAACACTTTTATAAATTATGTGCAAGTTATAATTTTATATTTAGTCCAAATGGGTGTTACAAAGCATATGTGCATACAAAATAATCATACAATAGTGGAATGGGTGTGGAATTTGAATAATAGAGCATATGATTTACAGTAGAATTAATATATGGCTTGTAAGTACAGAATAAGAACTATAAAATAACAGTACAATAGTGGTGTTCAAAGGTTTTATCATTCAAAACTTGGTTATTCTATATCTGTGGGGATTAGTCTATGTGAGAAAGCAGCTACCTTACTTTCACTAGGTCACAGTTAGATTAACGTAGCTACAGGAGAGGTAATGTGCATGTGAAACAAACTAAACTGATTACTGTGAGCAGAATTTATTTCAAATGTTCACAGTTAAACATCTGAGATGTATGTACCTAGTCAAAATGTGTGTGTGTGGTGGTGGATTTTTGTATGTGAAATAAGCTGATTGCATTTCTATAGGCATAATTTATTTTCCCTGATCAAAGTCGAACTTCTGAATTGCAACTTGTAAAAAGGTAGTAAATGAGTTTGGTCTGTGTTTGAAAGCAACTGACTTTCTGTCAATCAATAACAGTTAAGTGATTATTTGTGGAATAAGCATCTTGTTTGTATATATCAAACAAGTGAATCCATTGCAACTGGTACAACTTCATTCCATTAATTAGCAAAAAGAAAAAACCTGAAGATGCACTCAGTCAAAAAGCAATAATTGGGAATTAGTCTGTGTGTAAATGTAAATGATTTATGGTGCTGTAAACACAATTAATCAATCAAGCCTGTATATGTACAGCAAGCTAAATGCATTAGTATGAGCATAGTTTCTTTCATTTCATCACATTCAAACATCTAATGTATACTTTGTCAAAAGCTGGAAAAGGGGGTTAGTCAGTGATTGAAAGTAAATGACTTACTATTAGATGATCATAGTTAAACAATCACATTAGGAATTTGGATTGTTTGTTTATTAGAAAGAAAGTGAATATATTGTATTACTATAGGCAAAATTTATTTCATTTAATTGCAGTCAAATGTCAGAGTAGTGATTAGACAAAATGTCAAAAGCCAGTGTTTTCAAACAAACTGGAATAATGTCATTTAGTTAAATTACAATGGGTGAAGGGCTATTTGTGCTTGAGAAGCAGACTGAATAGATTATTGTGGACAGAATTTCTTTCACATAACCACAGTCAAACATCTGAAATGTACCTGATTTATTAAGTAATCATTGGAGGGCTTAGTTTGTGTTTGAAAGGAGATGACTTATTACTGTTTGGCTGCAGTTAAATGATAATGGCTGAGGCATGGTATGAATGTGTTTGTGTGTGTGTGTATGTATATACACATAAGCATTAAATAAGGGAAATACATTAGGGACATAATTCCTTTCATGTTATCACTGTCAGAAAGCCCCCTGTCAAATGTAGCTAGGGGAGTGGAGGTTAACCTAAGTGTAAGAGTATCAGAGTGCAGTAATTGAATGATCATGGATTTGTACTGTCACGAGTTATATGTCTAGGGTGTGTGTGAATGTGAAACAGGCTGAAAATGTTTATTGAAGTCAGATTTTTTTCACTTGATCACAATAAAATGTTGGAGTCGTACCCAGTCAAAAAGTGGTTATTATGGTGCTAGCAATCAGTGTGTGAAAGCAACATTTTGATCACAGTTACATGACAATGGATTTCTATTTTCAGGGTCAGTTATAATATCTAGAACAAAATAAACCACATAACCATGGGCAGAATTTCTGTCTCTTCAATACAATCAAATATCAGGGGTAAATCTGTTTAGAAAATTTTAGCCTTTTTAGGTAAGATCATGGGTGTGAAAGATGAAATGCTTCCCATTAAAAATAATCATCAAACTATTTGCCATATATGGCCTTTTGCATTCGTTTGTGGCTTTGTAACGAGCTAAAATATGACACTGCCTAGCAGCAGCAATGCTAAAGCACATCAGCATTATTAAAATATTTATATATGAAGTGATAACATCAGGAAACGTTGCTTCTGTTGTTATAATCAATATGTCTGTTCTTTTATTTAGTTTCTGTAACCAAAAGGCTGCACCAAGTTAATTTCTCAAAATTTATATCTACTAAATGGATATTAAAGATGTCTGTCTGAGGTTGCTAATGTGTTCTGGACAGTTGTCTGTGTACAAAAGGAGCTAAAACTATTATTTTATGGTATTCTGTGAAAGACAAGCAGATGTGTCCTGTATTTTGGCTTTTAGAATTATCATTTGAATTATATAGTTGCATAGGACAAATGTTGTGCTTTTTCATCCACTAGAATCTGACACTCAGAAAACTTGCCGATATTATTTTTCATACAGAGGGAACTCCTTAATTACCATTGCATCTAAAAGCCCAGAATAAGGATGAATATGTAGACATGATGTCTAAAAAATCCTACGAGAAAATGAAAACTGTTTCAGAGTTACAGCCTGTATTGGATGAGTGAGTCAGAATGGTTAAAAGAATGTTCATGATGCTAAACTGCATTACATTTATACTCTGTAAACTGTGAATATATGGCTTCTGTTTATGGAGGGAATGAAATACATGTGCAGAGCATGACTATGTTGCATTTCCATATCAAAAGTACAATTCATATGTATTTCCCTAGAAAAGTGACCTTTACTGCTATTGGAATGTTGTTGTCATCAAAGATCCTTGTACTGCAATATGGCTGAGACAAATGCATCTATAGCTGCATGTAAATCCTTATCCTTAAAAGTATCAGTCTTAGGTGTAGTATGTACCTGAAGGTTGAAATATTACTCTTTGAGAGCTGTACTAAAAATTTTCAATGAGTAGTTGGGTTATAGAGAAGTAACAAATGTAGCTGTTTACCGGCATTTCCGTGACAATCTTCCAATCTGCATTATACACAGTTTCAGTGAGGGACTACTGACGTATCTTGGCCAGCTTTCTGCCCTCCTGGTTACTTCCTCCATTGTCCTCTTCATCAAGCCATTTGCCACAATATAGTCCATGACATGGAATGGTATCCTACCCTTCCACTCCCATTTCTTACCTCATCTACTGTCCTGTCCTGTCCAGGTTCAGTACTGGTACTGTCCTTGCTATAGCTGGGGGTGGGGTGGGGGTATATGTAATAGCAGTGGTAGGGGTGGAGTTAGATAGTTATATAAGTAAGTGTGGGGGGCTGTAATAGCAGTGGTAAAGATGGATTTAGGTAGTTATATAAGCAAGTGTGGGGGGCTATAATAGCTGTCGTAGGGATGGAGTTAGGTAGTTATATAAGTAAGTGTGGGGGACTGTAATGGCAGTGGTATTGATGGAGTTAGGTAGTTATATAAGTAATTTGGGGGCTGTAATGCCAGTGGTAGGGATGGACTTAGGTGGTTATATAAGTAAGTGTGGGGGGGCTGTAATAGCAGTGGTGGGTGGAGCTAGGTAGTTATATAAGTACGTGGAGGGAAGGGGGGCTGTAATAGCAGTGGTAGGGATGGAGTTAGGTAGTTATATAAGTAAATGTGGGGGGCTTTAATAGCAGTGGTAGGGATGGAGTTAGGTAGTTATATAAGTAAGTGTGGGGAGGGCTGTAATAGCAGTGGTAGGGATGGAGTTAGGTAGTTTTATAAGTAAGTGTGGGGGCAGTAATAGCAGTGGTAGGGATGGAGTTAGGTAGTTATATAAGTAAGTGTGGGGGCAGTAATAGCAGTGGTAGAGATGGAGCTAGGTAGTTATATAAGTAAGTGGAGGGAAGGGGGCTGTAATAGCAGTGGTAGGGATGGAGCTAGGTAGTTTTATAAGTAAGTGTGGGGGGCTGTAATAGCAGTGGTAGGGATGGAGCTAGGTAGTTATATAAGTAAGTGTGGGGGGCTATAATAGCAGTGGTAGAGATGGAGTTAGGTAGTTATATAAGTAAGTGTGGGGGGCTGTAATAGCAGTGGTAGGGATGGAGCTAGGTAGTTATATAAGTAAGTGTGGGGGGCTATAATAGCAGTGGTAGAGATGGAGTTAGGTAGTTATATAAGTAAGTGTGGAGGGCTGTAATAGCGGTGGTAGGGATGGAGTTAGGTAATTATATAAGTAAGTGTGGGGGGCTATAATAGCTGTGGTAAGGATGGAGCTAGGTAGTTATATAAGTAAGTGGAGGGAAGGGGGGCTGTAATAGCAGTGGTAGAGATGGAGTTAGGTAGTTATATAAGTAAGTGTGGGGAGCTGTAATAGCAGTGGTGGGTGGAGCTAGGTAGTTATATAAGTAAGTGTGGGGGGCTATAATAGCAGTGGTGGGTGGAGCTAGGTAGTTATATAAGTAAGTGGAGGGAAGGGGGGCTGTAATAGCAGTGGTAGGGATGGAGTTAGGTAGTTTTATAAGTAAGTGTGGGGGGCTGTAATAGCTGTGGTAGGGATGGAGTTAGGTAGTTATATAAGTAAGTGTGGGGGCAGTAATAGCAGTAGTAGAGATGGAGTTAGGTAGTTATATAAGTAAGTGGAGGGAAGGGGGGCTGTGATAGCAGTGGTAGGGATGGAGTTAGGTAGGTATATAAGTAAGTGGAGGGAAGGAGGGCTGTAAAAGCAGTGGTAGAGATGGAGTTAGGTAGTTATAGAAGTAAATGTGGGGGGCTTTAACAGCAGTGGTAGGGATGGAGCTAGGTAGTTATATAATTAAGTGGAGGGAAGGGGGGCTGTAATAGCGGTGGTAGGGATGGAGTTAGGTAGTTATATATGTAAGTGTGGGGGGCTGTAAAAGCAGTGGTAGGGATGGAGTTAGGTAGGTATATATGTAAGTGTGGGGGGCTGTAATAGCAGTGGTAGAGATGGAGTTAGGTAGGTATATATGTAAGTGTGGGGGGCTGTAATAGCAGTGGTAGGGATGGAGTTAGGTAGTTATATATGTAAGTGTGGGGGGCTGTAAAAGCAGTGGTAGAGATGGAGTTAGGTAGGTATATATGTAAGTGTGGGGGGCTGTAATAGCAGTGGTAGAGATGGAGTTAGGTAGGTATATATGTAAGTGTGGGGGGCTGTAATAGCAGTGGTAGGGCTGGAGCTAGGTAGTTATATAAGTAAGTGGAGGGAAGGGGGGCTGTAAAAGCAGTGGTAGAGATGGAGTTAGGTAGTTCTATAAGTAAGTGTGGGGGCAGTAATAGCAGTAGTAGAGATGGAGTTAGGTAGGTATATATGTAAGTGTGGGGGGCTGTAATAGCAGTGGTAGGGATGGAGTTAGGTAGTTATATAAGTAAGTGTGGGGAGCTGTAATAGCAGTGGTGGGTGGAGCTAGGTAGTTATATAAGTAAGTGTGGGGGGCTATAATAGCAGTGGTGGGTGGAGCTAGGTAGTTATATAAGTAAGTGGAGGGAAGGGGGGCTGTAATAGCAGTGGTAGGGATGGAGTTAGGTAGGTATATATGTAAGTGTGGGGGGCTGTAATAGCAGTGGTAGGGATGGAGTTAGGTAGTTATATAAGTAAGTGGAAGGAAGGGGGGGCTGTAATAGCAGTGGTAGGGATGGAGTTAGGTAGGTATATATGTAAGTGTGGGGGGCTGTAATAGCAGTGGTAGGGATGGAGTTAGGTAGTTATATAAGTAAGTGTGGGGGCTATAATAGCAGTGGTGGGTGGAGCTAGGTAGTTATATAAGTAAGTGTGGGGGGCTGTAATAGCAGTGGTAGGGATGGAGTTAGGTAGTTATATAAGTAAGTGTGGGGGGCTATAATAGCAGTGGTGGGTGGAGCTAGGTAGTTATATAA
This sequence comes from Protopterus annectens, assembly GCF_019279795.1. Classification (NCBI taxonomy): domain Eukaryota; kingdom Metazoa; phylum Chordata; order Ceratodontiformes; family Protopteridae; genus Protopterus; species Protopterus annectens. The sequence goes on along the minus strand of NC_056751.1, from coordinate 88,666,879 downwards.
GTAAGTGGAGGGAAGGGGGGCTGTAATAGCAGTGGTAGGGATGGAGTTAGGTAGTTATATATGTAAGTGTGGGGGGCTATAATAGCAGTGGTAGGGATGGAGTTAGGTAGTTATATAAGTAAGTGGAGGGAAGGGGGGCTGTAATAGCAGTGGTAGGGATGGAGTTAGGTAGTTATATAAGTAAGTGTGGGGAGCTGTAATAGCAGTGGTGGGTGGAGCTAGGTAGTTATATAAGTAAGTGGAGGGAAGGGGGGCTGTAATAGCAGTGGTAGGGATGGAGTTAGGTAGTTATATAAGTAAGTGTGGGGGGCTGTAATAGCAGTGGTAGGGATGGAGTTAGGTAGTTATATAAGTAAGTGTGGGGGGCTATAATAGCAGTGGTGGGTGGAGCTAGGTAGTTATATAAGTAAGTGGAGGGAAGGGGGGCTGTAATAGCAGTGGTAGGGATGGAGTTAGGTAGTTATATAAGTAAGTGTGGGGGGCTATAATAGCAGTGGTAGGGATGGAGTTAGGTAGTTATATAAGTAAGTGTGGGGAGCTGTAATAGCAGTGGTGGGTGGAGCTAGGTAGTTATATAAGTAAGTGGAGGGAAGGGGGGCTGTAATAGCAGTGGTAGGGATGGAGTTAGGTAGTTATATAAGTAAGTGTGGGGGGCTATAATAGCAGTGGTGGGTGGAGCTAGGTAGTTATATAAGTAAGTGGAGGGAAGGGGGGCTGTAATAGCAGTGGTAGAGATGGAGTTAGGTAGTTATATAAGTAAGTGTGGGGAGCTGTAATAGCAGTGGTGGGTGGAGCTAGGTAGTTATATAAGTAAGTGTGGGGGCTATAATAGCAGTGGTGGGTGGAGCTAGGTAGTTATATAAGTAAGTGGAGGAAGGGGCTGTAATAGCAGTGGTAGGGATGGAGTTAGGTAGGTATATATGTAAGTGTGGGGGGCCGTAAAAGCAGTGGTAGGGATGGAGTTAGGTAGTTATATAAGTAAGTGTGGGGGGCTGTAAAAGCAGTGGTAGGGATGGAGTTAGGTAGTTATATATGTAAGTGTGGGGGGCTGTAATAGCAGTGGTAGAGATGGAGTTAGGTAGGTATATAAGTAAGTGTGGGGGGCTATAATAGCAGTGGTAGGGATGGAGTTAGGTAGTTATATAAGTAAGTGGAGGGAAGGGGGGCTGTAATAGCAGTGGTAGGGATGGAGTTAGGTAGTTATATATGTAAGTGTGGGGGGCCGTAAAAGCAGTGGTAGGGATGGAGTTAGGTAGTTATATAAGTAAGTGTGGGGGGCTATAATAGCAGTGGTAGGGATGGAGTTAGGTAGTTATATAAGTAAGTGGAGGGAAGGGGGGCTGTAATAGCAGTGGTAGGGATGGAGTTAGGTAGTTATATAAGTAAGTGTGGGGGGCTATAATAGCAGTGGTGGGTGGAGCTAGGTAGTTATATAAGTAAGTGGAGGGAAGGGGGGCTGTAATAGCAGTGGTAGAGATGGAGTTAGGTAGTTATATAAGTAAGTGTGGGGAGCTGTAATAGCAGTGGTGGGTGGAGCTAGGTAGTTATATAAGTAAGTGTGGGGGGCTATAATAGCAGTGGTGGGTGGAGCTAGGTAGTTATATAAGTAAGTGGAGGGAAGGGGGGCTGTAATAGCAGTGGTAGGGATGGAGTTAGGTAGGTATATATGTAAGTGTGGGGGGCCGTAAAAGCAGTGGTAGGGATGGAGTTAGGTAGTTATATAAGTAAGTGTGGGGGGCTGTAAAAGCAGTGGTAGGGATGGAGTTAGGTAGTTATATATGTAAGTGTGGGGGGGCTGTAATAGCAGTGGTAGAGATGGAGTTAGGTAGGTATATAAGTAAGTGTGGGGGGCTATAATAGCAGTGGTAGGGATGGAGTTAGGTAGTTATATAAGTAAGTGGAGGGAAGGGGGGCTGTAATAGCAGTGATAGGGATGGAGTTAGGTAGTTATATATGTAAGTGTGGGGGGCCGTAAAAGCAGTGGTAGGGATGGAGTTAGGTAGTTATATAAGTAAGTGTGGGGGGCTATAATAGCAGTGGTAGGGATGGAGTTAGGTAGTTATATAAGTAGAAGTGGAGGAAGGGGCTGTAATAGCAGTGGTAGGGGTGGAGTTAGGTAGTTATATAAGTAAGTGTGGGGGCTATAATAGCAGTGGTGGGTGGAGCTAGGTAGTTATATAAGTAAGTGGAGGGAAGGGGGGCTGTAATAGCAGTGGTAGGGATGGAGTTAGGTAGTTATATAAGTAAGTGTGGGGGGCTATAATAGCAGTGGTAGGGATGGAGTTAGGTAGTTATATAAGTAAGTGGAGGGAAGGGGGGCTGTAATAGCAGTGGTAGAGATGGAGTTAGGTAGTTATATAAGTAAGTGTGGGGAGCTGTAATAGCAGTGGTGGATGGAGCTAGGTAGTTATATAAGTAAGTGTGGGGGGCTATAATAGCAGTGGTGGGTGGAGCTAGGTAGTTATATAAGTAAGTGGAGGGAAGGGGGGCTGTAATAGCAGTGGTAGGGATGGAGTTAGGTAGGTATATATGTAAGTGTGGGGGGCTGTAATAGCAGTGGTAGGGATGGAGTTAGGTAGTTATATAAGTAAGTGTGGGGAGCTGTAATAGCAGTGGTGGGTGGAGCTAGGTAGTTATATAAGTAAGTGGAGGGAAGGGGGGCTGTAATAGCAGTGGTAGGGATGGAGTTAGGTAGGTATATAAGTAAGTGTGGGGGGCTGTAATAGCAGTGGTAGGGATGGAGTTAGGTAGTTATATAAGTAAGTGGAGGGAAGGGGGGCTGTAATAGCAGTGGTAGGGATGGAGTTAGGTAGTTATATATGTAAGTGTGGGGGGCCGTAAAAGCAGTGGTAGGGATGGAGTTAGGTAGTTATATAAGTAAGTGTGGGGGGCTATAATAGCAGTGGTAGGGATGGAGTTAGGTAGTTATATAAGTAAGTGGAGGGAAGGGGGGCTGTAATAGCAGTGGTAGAGATGGAGTTAGGTAGTTATAGAAGTAAATGTGGGGGGCTTTAACAGCAGTGGTAGGGATGGAGCTAGGTAGTTATATAATTAAGTGGAGGGAAGGGGGGCTGTAATAGCGGTGGTAGGGATGGAGTTAGGTAGTTATATAAGTAAGTGTGGGGGGCTATAATAGCTGTGGTAAGGATGGAGCTAGGTAGTTATATAAGTAAGTGGAGGGAAGGGGGGCTGTAATAGCAGTGGTAGGGATGGAGTTGGGTAGTTATATAAGTAAGTGTAGGGGGCTATAATAGCAGTGGTGGGTGGAGCTAGGTAGTTATATAAGTAAGTGTAGGGAAGGGGGGCTGTAATAGCGGTGGTAGGGATGGAGTTAGGTAGTTATATATGTAAGTGTGGGGGGCTGTAAAAGCAGTGGTAGGGATGGAGTTAGGTAGTTATATATGTAAGTGTGGGGGGCTGTAAAAGCAGTGGTAGAGACGGAGTTAGGTAGGTATATATGTAAGTGTGTGGGGCTGTAATAGCAGTGGTAGGTATGGAGCTAGGTAGTTATATAAGTAAGTGGAGGGAAGGGGGGCTGTAATAGCAGTGGTAGGGATGGAGTTAGGTAGTTATATAAGTAAGTGTGGGGAGCTGTAATAGCAGTGGTGGGTGGAGCTAGGTAGTTATATAAGTAAGTGTGGGGGGCTATAATAGCAGCGGTGGGTGGAGCTAGGTAGTTATATAAGTAAGTGGAGGGAAGGGGGGCTGTAATAGCAGTGGTAGGGATGGAGTTAGGTAGGTATATATGTAAGTGTGGGGGGCTGTAATAGCAGTGGTAGGGATGGAGTTAGGTAGTTATATAAGTAAGTGTGGGGGGCTATAATAGCAGTGGTAGGGATGGAGCTAGGTAGTTATATAAGTAAGTGGAGGGAAGGGGGGCTGTAATAGCAGTGGTAGAGATGGAGTTAGGTAGGTATATAAGTAAGTGTGGGGGGCTATAATAGCTGTGGTAGGGATGGAAATGGGTAGTTATATAAATAAGTGGGGGATGAGAACTGTAAAACTGCCCCGTGTCTTGTTTTGAAGAAACTTGCTTTCAGTTCTTAGGCTCCCACAGCATAGGTAACCACACAGACACAGAGATGATGGTGAGTAAGCAGTCTCCATTTACTGTGATGACACAATTGTTCTTCTGACATCTTACATACACTTAGATGTATGGGATATTAAAAACCAAGGAGCTTTCCCTGTACCACATGCCCAAGATTACGATCCTGTTTCTGGCAAAAAAGAGCAATTATTAGTAAATTGTTTACATTCTCCTGCTAACTGTATGGTACTGTTTAATCCCCTGGCTTCCACTGCTTGGATTCCTTCCCATATCTGTTTTGTCCCTGCTTGGTAAGTTACTGATTCACACTCTTCCTGTTTTCCTGATTCATCTGACCATTGCTCTCCCTTTGTATTTCCCTTTTTGACCTCCCTACAATTCCTGGCAGCTCATGTGTTCCTCCTTCAGCATGTTCCTAGATCAATGCCTCATTTCTATTAGTCTTTCTTTTCTCCTCTTTCCTATGTCTTGCTTCCCACCTCATCTCTTACATTTTCTCCCTTTGACTGCCCTTCTTCAGCGGATTCTTTTACTTTTCATTCATTTGCTTCCTTTCTCCATTATGTAATTTCTAGTTGAGGCTTTACTTCCCATCCTTAACCCTCTTCTATTCTCTTCCTTTTCTATCCCTCCCCAACTGCATATACCCTTAGCTCATACACGTCCTACTTTAGACCCCCTCCAGCCCTGACCATCTCTATGCCCATGTACCACATCTGTTTGACCCCGTTAACTGCTTGCTTATACTCTCTTTTAGCTGATGCCACCACCTCTACTTCTTAACTCCTGCAACAGTGTCATAAATTCCTGAATTTTCCATTCTAATCTCATTATTTTCCTACATGTAAAATAGCCTCATCCTTTTAACACATAACTAGGCCACACCACCAGCAAACACCTGCAAGACCTCGTCCACCTATTTTCTTTCTCTCTTCTATAACCTTATCTATTCATATTCTAGGTTAGTTATCAATCTCACTAGCAGAAAAAAAAAAAAGCTGATCAAATAAATCATGTAGGGCCGTTGGGGGTTACACTTTGCAGATCACCTCTCTCTACCGCCCGTCTACCTGCGGTTAATTAACTCACTCTCATTTTCTTTTCGAACATAAAAGTATAAGAGCCTTTTCTCTTCTAGTCTTGCTACTTTCAGCTGCCTGCAAGCTGGCTATTATGTCTTATTGCGCCTATTTATTTCAGTTGAGGAAATCTGGCCTATTTCTTTTGTTCCAACAGCTTACATGGCTGTGATAAGTGTTGGCACTGACTATTATCTAATGGACTGGGATCTATTTATGTATTTTTGTTTGTTTCTTTAGATATTTTGTCTTCTTGCTTTTCTATTTTGCTGATTTTTCAATTTATTGTACACTCTCTATGCATACTCATCCATTTAAAAGCATTGGTTGGCCTAACAAATGCATGTAAATATGCTATGCTTATTACACTGTCATAAAATGACTCAAATGGCAAGCAGAGATCTAGTGGTATCTTGGCTTCCTTGCCTGCCTTTAAAGTAACTAACCATTGGGGCTCTTGTTTAGTTGGACAGAGACAACAGTTGATAGACTGTATTCCTCTACAGTGGGTTTCCTTTTGGCTGCCTTTTTATCCCTATGATGTGTACAACAGTACACTGCTCCAGGGGGTATGTTCTTGGATAAACAAAAGGTTAAGATTCCAGTCTGATCCTATCCCATCTTTAGGGGATCCAGCACATACATCTATTCTGGAGCATAGTTTCTAAAAGGCATTCTACTTAAAGGCTAATTCACCCCACATAGAAAGATCTTTGATTCAGAGAATAGCTTTTGTGACTGTCTGAGTCACTGGCTTTCTTCAGGTTTCTGCTGCTCTGTCTAAGCCACTTACAACTCCTTATTCTTCCCCCTGTTCCTTCTTCGTGGCCTGTTTTCTGTTGGTTTCTACTCACCTTCCTCCAAACACAAAGCTTTGGTTAGCCCACAGGATTATTTGCAGTGTGGCTGGCCTCCCTGCCTGTGATGTCACTGCCCTCTGGAACTCGTGACTGGTTGAAAAGGCTGGCTTCTAATAGTTAGCTTTCCTATACAAGAAAGATCCTATTAGTTGCCTTCCTATCACTGTTTTTGCCTACAGCATGGATGCCTCTTTCTGTTTATCTCTGTTGTACCTGGCAAGCCTACTCTCTATTATTCTATGCTCACCTTCATTCCAGCATGCTCAGCTGTTTAACCAATATGAATCATCATAGTGTGATTTTATGATGGAACTAAATGGGAAGCACGAATGGGAAAAACTAAATTATTATTGTTTACTTCCACACAGAAGTCCCCTCCTATCAGTTTCATAGTTACATCAAATAATGGTACAGAAACTGCTCCCAACACTACCACCAAACTCCAGGGTGTAACAATAGATAATAACTTTGACACACACATTAATTTAACTATTAAATCAGTTAATAGAAAACTTGGATTCCTTTATAAAATCATGCCTTTCTCACAGCCTCAGCCAAGATTACTATTGCCCAAACTCACCTAATTTTCACCCTTCTCTATGCCTCCCCCATCTATACTAACCTATCCAAAAGCAATATGAATAAACTGGCAATCTCTTATAACAACATAGCCAGATTTGCCACCGGTGCCCCATTTCAAGCCCACCATTGCCAAAACCTTAAACTTCTAGAATGGCTGGAAGTACAAAACCACCTACTTTTCCAACAACTCATTTTTATCCACAAGATCTTACATCATCCCACAAATACTCCCATACTCTGTAACCTCTTCAATACCTATAAAATTCTTCCTACCCTATGATCCACTAAGAAGTTACAAGTAGCCATTATAAAATCCAACAACAAATCCGGGGACTGCCTGTTCTCTAACTCTGTTGGTAATACTTGGAACAAACTTCCAAGCGAACTAACATCCCTTACATCCACCCATCTTTTCAAGAACTGATTAAGAATCTTCATAAAATCCCAATGGCTATGCCCTTGCTCCAATCCTGACTGATACTATCTCCCCTTGTTTTAACACTGTCTCAACTAAAACATTTATTTTTCTGATACTTTTCTCTCCTCTACTAGCTTTGTTGGAACAAAAATAAATAAATAAATAAATAAATAAAATGTTTTTGTACCCCCTTACTGTGTTGTGTAAATTCAAGGACATAAAATGTTTTTTGTGCTACAAATGTCCAATAACAAAAGATCTCCTATGTGTAATCTTATAACTACTGCTACAACATATGTTAATCGGTTACATACTTATGTAATTCTATTCTTCAGTTTTTTTTGGACTCTATTTATAATATTTTTTCTGGGTGCTTTTCTCCTCGGGCCTCTACTGAAAATGGACATATATCCAGTTAGACTAGCCCGGTCAACAAATGTAAAATAAATAATTAATAATAAATAAATAAAGCACCCAAAACTGTAACTGTACTAGTTATGCATCTGAAGCTGATATGAGCATAAGATCCATATTAAGCAGTATAGTATTTCGAGAGTTTTCTGATTTGAACTTAAAATTTGATGTCCCATTAAAGTTCATTTTCAGAAAAGGTAGATGCATTAAAGACCTTATGGAAAATAAACTTGGGGGTGAGTCTGTTAGAAAAGTGGGTACCTTCAAGTGTGGAGCATGTCAGCAATGTCCCTTTTTTGCTGATACTTTTAAGATTATTGTTAGTAGTAGGAATAGACATATAATATCCAAATCTTATTACAATTGTGAAAGTAAATGGCTTGTTTATATTGTGTCGTGTAAAATATGCATAGCTTTTTACATAGGTAAGATGGAACTATGTCTAAAGAGAAGAATTTACGAACATCTTTATGATATTAGGAGAGGAAACAATATAAATGCATTATATAAACACACATTGAGTTGTGAAGGTGCTTCTTTAACTTTTTTTGTATTGGATGAGATAGTAATGGATGGAAGGGGTGGCTCTTGGGAGACCATGTTGGAATATAGGGAGGAGTACTTGCAATTGGTGTTGGAAGCCAACAAATGGCCAGGTTTGAACAACATGGTCTCCCTAGCTCCTGTCTTGAAATTAAGGGCAGAAAAACTATGAATTCTATAACTACCTTGTTGGGCAAATCATTGTCTATTTAGCTATTACATTTTTAGTGACAAGTTTATGAACATGATTTTATTGCAGATAATAATTTTATACATGACTGTTATTTTAGGATGTACTGTCTTTATTATACTTATTTATGTTTTAACAGAAATGTTTTACCTTATACAAAAAAGGGGAACTTTTTACTCATTAGGGATGTTTTTAACTTTTTGTTTAAGAAAGGGTTAAAATGTTTATTTATGTCACATGAAAAAGTTTTGAAATGATTTATTGTGGTCTCATTTTTTTATATCACAAAAACCTGCCATTTTAACAGGGGTGTGTACACTTTTTATACCCACTGTAGTTGTTTTAATTCATTGACCAGTGTTATATGGATGACCACATCAAAGACTGAAGATAGGTCTACTACATCTATCCATTCATCTATCCATCCACAGACCCTTTTTCCCATTTTGGCACATGGGGTCAGGGTGTCACTTCAACAGTGACAATCATCTAGATTCAAAGTTTACACCACAAGGGGGGCTAGCCCTGCAGCGGTAGTTCATCCTCACCACATACTCTAGATATTATGTCATTATATTATTTTAAAACATTATGTTAGAGGTATTTTCAACATATACATGCCAATATATGTTTTTGGGTTCTGTCCCTTCCAGTTCTGATAATAATTTATCCAAAACATCTCCATCATTTTCCATAACAAGACAGTAGGCTTATGGATCTATATGACTTTGGGTTCACCTATTCCTTTTTTCCTTACACATGGGTTTAGCAGGTACATGTCTCTGACCTAGAGGAATCTCTCCATACTTAAAAGACTTAGTGAATAAATTGTTCTTAGGTCATTACAACTGAATTAATCTCCTCCATGTTCTTTGCTAGGGTTCAGTTTGCTTGGAAAATTTTTAAGTCTTATTTAATCCAGGCATATCCGGGTAACTTCAATCACAAACTGCCTTCACCTCTTTGTAACCAGACTGCATTTCATAAGATTATATAAATGTATGTTCAATCTGCTGTGTTTGAGATAATTTAAGAATCTGCATGCAATTGCATGTCTTTACTCCAACCACATCTAAAAAAATATATAAAATGAGTTCCTATTATATTCATTATCTTTAAACCAATTTCCTCAGTTCTTTCCTGAGCTTGTCTCACACTATGCTTGATTTCTCCATGTAACTTATTTATTTCAGTTTTCAGATGTTGTCTCTTCCCCTCTGCTTTGCCCTTCCTCTCAGAGTCAGTGTACAAATACTTATTTCTTTCAGATTTTATCCAATTTGTTTTTACTCTACGCTATGCATGTCCAATGCCCTTGCCATACCAGTCCTCCAATCATGTTAATCATCTCTGAATTCTATCAGTCATGCTAGTGTCCTTTATCAGATACAAAGCACCTGGATTATGATCATGGCAAATTATAAGACAGAAGAAGAAAGACAGCACCAAAAACTGTTCCCAGAACAAACCACAATCCACGAATGTGTCACAAAGAACTTCTTTTATTGAAATACAAAACGAAGGTTAAGCGCTTTCATCTACCCAATGTAGATTTCATCAGAACACTGAATATATCAAACCTTGTCTCTTAAATACTTTAAAATTCCTGCCTAAAACACCACCTGACCAATTAAACTACCATTAAGTTTTAAAGACATAAGAACATAGATTTGGTAAAACCCATATAAACAGCCTTCTAAATATTATCAGTATTAATAATGGTTAAAAAATGCCTAAAACAGCATCAAAATTCAATCATATAATAAAAATTATCTATCGGTGGAATATGAACCATACCCCAACTCTAATAATACATACTAGATGAATGTTTCATATAAAATATGACAAATGTATGGAGTGCATAAAAGGAACAATATCAAATGTAAGATATAATCCCACAGTAATTACTAATTACATAACAAATACAATAAATAGTTATGACCTGCCTAAATATATTGTGCATTGCTAAAGTATATAAATGTCTATATTTAACAATGAAAAATTATTTTATATACATATTTGATTAAGTGTATATGTATATATGTCTATATGTCTCTCTCTGACAAAACTACAACATTGTTAATTTCTTATAAGGGGCTTAGTAGGAATATTTTCATTGATACCTGGTGGAATTGCCGCATTTAGCTTTAACTGCCATTTGATCTCTTTTTCCCCCAAAATTGCCTTGATGTTACCCCCCCTTGGGTTGTTCCTAACTACTTCAAGAATGGCAAATTTGAAGGTGTTACAACCAGCACTACCAGCTAAATGTCTGTATAGTGCATTATTCATATCCTTCTTTTTTATACAATACAAATGATCGTAAATTCTAGTACGTAATTTCCTGTCGGTTTTTCCAACATAAAAACTTGGACAGGACATGCACTTTCCTATATAGACAACATGTTGGGTCTGGCAATTTCCCTTACAAAGATAAATCCTACTTCTAATAATATTCTCTAAACTAATACACTCCACTTGTAAAATGGAAGGGCACTGGTTGCAATGTCCGCATTGCTTATTCCCTGTCCTATGGGTGTTCCCAGAATTATTTCTGTGATTAGACCTAATGTCAATCATTTTTTTTGAAATTCATCCCTGTTTTATATACATATGTTGGTTTCTCACCCACTCTATCACAAATTCCTTCATCACTAGTAAGAATATTCCAGTTACTATCTACAATCTTTCTCACTTCCCCTACGTGATGTCCAAATTGTATTATATATGACCTGTGATATCCTGATGTACTACATTCATTTGCACTGGTTGACAATAAACACTTGCCCAAGAGAGGTATATATTTGTTACCCCATTCTCGTATAACATATTCGGTGATGTCCTTGATCATAGCCTCAGGATAACCTCTCTGTCTAAATAGTTTGCCAATAAAGGCCATCTCAAGAATCATATCTTCCTTTCTGGAGGTCATCCTAGCAGCACTTATGCATTGCCCCTTTAAAATACTTATTTCTGCGTATAGGGATGATTACTGGAAAACTCTAAATAGGCATTGCAAAAAGTGTCTTTCCTATAGATCTTAGACTGAAAAGTGTGTCCATCGCTGAATATGTAAGTGTCAAGATAATTTATTCCTGTCTTACTGATGTTATAAGTAAATTGCAAGTAGGAAGTACTACCATTGATGTAATCAATGAAATTCATCAATTTCTCCTCATCCCCCTTCCAAAGGATGAATAAATCATCCAGGTACCTGACATAACAACATATGTACTTCCTTCCAGGGTGATTCCAGTACAAATTCCTCCTCCCAATCCAATAGGACGAGATTGGCATATATGGGGGCACAAGCAGCCCCCATAGCTACACCCACTATTTGTTTGTAATACTCCCCTTCAAAGAATATGAAGTTATTATCTAGCACAATATTGATGAATTCTGTTAGTATATTGATCTTGCCCCACTGTAATTGACTATATTTATTCAGACTGTTAATAAATCGAGTCACCCCATCCGCTTTATGTATGCACGAAAACAAATCCTTAACATCTATGGTAACAAATAATAAATTGGGGTCCCATATGTCTTGTTTGAACTTCCCTAAAAATTCCCAGGAGTCCTTAAAAATGTGTGGTATCAACTTGTAGATATGCTTTAACCATTGATCAATGACCTTACCAAATGGAAAGGCCTTGCTACGACTTCCTGAGATAATGGGTCTAAAGGGAGGATCCCTGATGTTTTTGTGTATTTTGGGAATTCCTACTATAGTAGCCATTATGGGATACTCTACTTTTAAAAAATTGTACAGTTCAAACGTGATTCGATCATCCAATAGAAATTCTTCTAGATACAGGTCAATTCTTCTATGGGCAATATTTATCTGATTGATAGAAGTTACTTCATATTGTTCAGAATTATTCAAAATGTCAAATATTTTGGCAATATAATTATCCATATCATACAATACCACTCCACCCCCCCCTTGTCTGCAGTCATAATCCTAATATTTTGAGAATATATAGAATCTAATAGTTTTTCAACTGCTGCATTCCACCGGGAAGAATCACCTGATTTTTGTAAATTACCATATAGTTCATATATTTTCTTACTGACCACCTTTTCAAAGGTTGATAGGGTATTGTGCATGGGTGGAGTGAAATTACTTTTCTTCTTTAAACAGTCCATTTTTGAATGCTTATCAGATGAATTTTGAAAAAATATACCCAAATTTATCTTTCTCAAGAATAACTTGAACTCGACTAAAGTATCAACCAGATCAAACTTCCTTCTAGGAATATATTTCATACCTTTCGAAAATGTATCAAAGTGTTCAATGTTTATGGGGTATTGTGTGTAATTATATATTTTGAAGTCTCCTACACTATATACCACCCCATCAGTGACCCTAATACCAGTAGGTTCACCTTCCTGTACTAGTAACCCCTGTGGGGATTCCTTGTTCTTCGATCCCCTTGTCTCCATCTGTTTTCTTGCCATTTGTAGTTGCCCTTCCACTTTTTTTCTTGCTCTAAAAAATCTTCCCCATGGCATTCCTCTCTATCAAGATCATTGGACATGTAGTCCACATCATTGCCCCTATCACGTCTATCAGGGTTAACATTAATTCTTTTGTTCCAATTGTAGGCAGTTTCATTTTCATATTGTCTTGTATCCCTTAGAAATTTTTTGCATTTTCTATCAAACATTTTTTTACTACTACTTTCTACATAGTAAAATTGCTTGGCATGCAATTTCTCCCACTGTGGGTACAATAAATAATTGGTTATAGCAACATTGAGTTCTTCTACATATTTTAATAATGTACTCAACTTGTTGTCATTGCAAGATATTATGAACTCCATAAATTGCCTACCAAAACCATCAAACATTTTATTACAAGTCAATATATTGGTCTCATTTAGTTCTATCCCAATGGGCTGTTTAAAAAAAACGTAGACCCATAGGGACAATGCCACAGTCCACACATTTGCGTAAATATAAATTATCCATCTGCAAGGCTTTTATCAGGTTAAGCATCTTTCCGAAGCTAAAAATCATGTCCTTTAAAGTGATGTCTTGTTCTTGTACAATACTATGTCTCTTATGATTATCCACGGACCGGAAATCATAAGGCAGTTTTAAAAAATTATCTAAATTGAAAGTAAATTTATTATTCATACCATCCATAGGTTCCGACGTCTTTGGCCTGTTGGATGTGGCAGTTTCTTTCATATTTACCAAGTTTGAACCCACTTGGGAAGAATAGGTGTGTGTGGGTTACATACGTTTAGGTTTAGCCCCTGACAAAACATACACATCCTCCGAAACCTCACCAGATGCAGTAGAAAAATTAAACTGACACATGCGATTGCCAACGGTTCCGTTACCATAGAAAGTGCCGTTGGACTGTGAATTGTTCCTTTTCAGGGCTTCTTGACCGTTTGGAATCTCCTCGGAACTACCACTTCCTATGTCGGAACGTGGTGATGTCATCCCCTACATTTCAATTTTCTCCGAAGCTGTGTTACGTGAAGTGATAGGCGGTGTCATCATTTCCGGCAACCAGGTGATTTCACCCTTTAGAATCACCAGTTCTGAGTGTATTTTGTCCACTTCATCTCTCCTGACAGGAGAGAAGTTGCAGGATATATCCCCAATGGAATCCATGGCTGACGACAAATACCAACAACGAAGGTTCAAGGAACTCAACACTAGAAGAAAGACAGCACCAAAAACTGTTCCCACAACAAACCATGATCCATGAATATGTCACAAAGAACTTCTTTTATTGAAATACAAAACGAAGGTTGAGCGCTTTCATCTACCCAATGTAGATTTCATCAGAACACTGACTATATCAAACCTTGTCTCTTAAATACTTTAAAATTCCCGCCTAAAACACCACCTGACCAATTAAACTACCATTAAGTTTTAAAGACATAAGAACATAGATTTGGTAAAACCCATATAAACAGCCTTCTAAATATTATCAGTATTAATAATGGTTAAAAAATGCCTAAAACAGCATCAAAATTCAATCATATAATAAAAATTCTCTATCGGTGGAATATGAACCATACCCCAACTCTAATAATACATACTAGATGAATGTTTCATATAAAATATGACAAATGTATGGAGAGCATAAAAGGAACAATATCAAATGTAAGATATAATCCTACAGTAAATACTAATTACATAACAAATACAATAAATAGTTATGACCTGCCTAAATATATTGTGCATTGCCAAAGTATATAAATGTCTATATTTAACAATGAAAAATTATTTATATACATATTTGATTGAGTGTATATGTATATATGTCTATATGTCTCTCTCTGACAAAACTACAACATTGTTAATTTCTTATAAGGGGCTTAGTAGGAATATTTTCATTGATACCTGGTGGAATTGCCGCATTTAGCTTTAACTGCCATTTGATCTCTTTCTCCCAAAATTGCCTTGATGTTACCCCCCCTGGGGTTGTTCCTAACTACTTCAAGAATGGCAAATTTGAAGGTGTTACAACCAGCACTACCAGCTAAATGTCTGTATAGTGCATTATTCATATCCTTCTTTTTTATACAATACAAATGATCGTAAATTCTATTACGTAATTTCCTGTCGGTTTTTCCAACATAAATCTTGGACAGGACATGCACTTTCCTATATAGACAACATGTTGGGTCTGGCAATTTCCCTTACAAAGATAAATCCTACTTCTAATAATATTCTCTAAACTAATACACTCCACTTGTAAAATGGAAGGGAACTGGTTGCAATGTCCGCATTGCTTAGTCCCTGTCCTATGGGTGTTCCCGGAATTATCTCTGTGATTAGACCTAATGTCAATCATTTTTTTGAAATTCATCCCTGTTTTATATACATATGTTGGTTTCTCACCCACTCTATCACAAATTCCTTCATCACTAGTAAGAATATTCCAATTACTATCTACAATCTTTCTCACTTCCCCTACGTGATGTCCAAATTGTATTATATATGACCTGTGATATCCTGATGTACTACATTCATTTGCACTGGTTGACAATAAACACTTGCCCAAATTATAAGACAGCTTTACTTCCGATCACTGAATTAATAACAGTTACGCAGAGTCCCCATCATTTAGCTTTTCTTGAAATATATTAATTCTGGAGATGGGGATACAAACAGATAACTTGTGTAAAGAATAATCAATTAAAGTCATTAAAAGCATAGAATCATAGCAGAGCTGCAAATAGTACTTCATGGGTATAGACTTCCCACATTTTCCCCCAATGTCTCAAAGGTATATTGTAAATGTAGTAAATTAAAACTGTATGATAAAAAAATAGATGAACTGAGTAGTTTAGTTAGTTAGTTAGTTAGTTAGTTAGTTAGTTAGTTAGTTAGTTAGTTAGTTAGTTAGTTAGTTAGTTAGTTAGTTAGTTAGCAAGCAAGCAAAGTAATACTTAACCCTGAACAGTTGTCGGTCTTTCTTGGTTTACTTTAATGTTCCATATTGGCCTGCCCTACTTTACATTACTGGCTATAGTACAAGATTCTATGGCAGGGCCTCATTATATTTGGATACACCTGTGCTAATGAATAGTGATAGTACAAGTTGATCTAACTATATCTGTGCTAGTAGATAGTGATAATAATTAAATAAATGCATTCCTTTCTATCACAAGGGTCTGAGTGTAAAAAAGCATTCCTATTATTCATAACAGAAATTATAAATCTCACTAAGGCACTGTACGAGCACATCCATTCATGCATGAATCGTGCCATCCCAAATAGAACCAAGATGCTCCTCCTCCAAAAAAAGGAAGCCAATCTGGTGGTCCCCTGCCATAAACAAACTTTACAACAAAAGGAAGAAACTGTTGCAGAAAAGAGGAAAATCCCAAGATGCAAAAAACTCCCTTACCAGCCTCAGTAAGAAGCTGAGATCCCTCATAAAATCATCCAAAGCAAGTTATGAAAATAAAATTGCCAAAGATTCCAATGACAACTACAAGGCATTCTATAACTATGTCAAGAATCTAAATGGCAATGCTCAGATCTGCTCTGAGCTACAGAAGAATGGCATTAAGTATACTGATCCCAAGGATATTGCCAATATCCTGGCAGATCAATTCAGTACCAACTTTAACCCCTTCTCACCCCCTAAACGGCTCATCTCAATACCGGAAGATTGCCAAATTCAGGTAATAATGTCCACACAGGTAAAAAACACACTCTCCAAAGCTAAGAATACAGCCTCCATTGGACCAGATGACATCCTGGGCTGTGTATTACATGAACTACAAAATTAACTGGCACCTTACCCAAGTGTCATGTTTAATCATAGCCTCACCTCAGGCTTCGTGCCCACTGAGTGGCACACAGCTACAGTTATCCCACTCCACAAGGGGGGATCCACCTTGGATCCCGGGAACTACCACCCCATCAGTCTGACCAGCCTGATCTGCAAGGCCATGGAACATATTATCATGGAGCTTATAAACAAAGACATTGGCAACATTCAAACACTGGACCCCACCCAGTTTGGGTTCGTGAAGGGCCGATCTTGTCTCCTGAACCTGATTGACTTCTTCAAATCAGTCTCCAGAGCCATGGATGAGGGTAAGGCAGTCCACACAGCCTATCTGGATCTCCCCAAGGCCTTTGACACCATCCCCCACTCTGGAATCCTAGATAGACTTACTAAGCTGGGCATTAATCCCTACGTCACTCGATGGGTTGCCAACTGGCTTACTAACAGAACCCACACTGTAAAAGTAGCCGACTCCAAATCCAGCTCCAGAAATGTGACAAGTGGAGTACCTCAGGGTTCAGTCCTGGAACCGCTCTTGTTTGGCATCTACTTCTCTGAAGTACAGGCCAACACTATGGGACTCTGGCTAACGAAGTTCGCAGATGACTGCAAACTGGGAACCATCATTGAATCCCCAAATGATGTGGATACCCTACAAAAGGGCCTTACAGAAACAGATGCTTGATGCCAGAGCCATGGGCTCAAGCTCAATGCCAAGAAATGTATAGTTATCCCCTTTGGGAAAAAACATGTACCCATGAATTACCATATAGGTGGCAGTACACTAAACACTGAAAGTGTGATAAGAGACTTAGGGACACAGGTGGACAGTGGTCTCACCTTCGATAACCACATCGCCACAACAGTCAGGAAATCCTTCTATGTGGCACACCTCATCACTAAAGGCTTTTCATCCAGGAAAAAGGAGGTCATTGTCCCACTGTATTCTTCCCTCATTAGACCCATTATAGAATACAATGCCCCATTTGGTATGTACCTTTCAAGATATCTGCAACAACTGGAAAGGCCGCAGAAATACCTCACTAAAAAGAAATCACAGGCCTAAATCAGATGCCCTACGCTGACCGCCTTAAAAAAGTCCAGCTATACTCTGTCACATATCGTCTACTCAGAGGTGATCTCTGCTTAACATACAAGGCCATGTCAAACCCAGAGCTGTTGGACATGCTACATTTAAAGAAATCCCAATCTGTCAGAGCCACATGCTACAGGGATCTAAACCTTGTCATCACAATAAACAAAACATGCTGGAGGGATAGGTTCCTTACCCAGAGACTCCCCAGACTCTGGAATAGATTGACCATACATGTGAAGAAGAGTGCTTCTTTGGCCCTCTTCAAAAGGAACCTTGATGATTGGATGGGAGAAAGGAAATTCACCCCGGGGATCACGTCAGTCACCCTGCTAGACAGGGGTCCAGGGAAGTAAATAGTGTGGGAAGAAATAGCCAGGGAATTGTTATGGCTAGGCTTGTATAGGCCCTAGGGCCGATAGCATAGTACCAACCTATGAACCTCAGCTGGCACTGTTTTACCAGCCTACATGAAACAAGAGTTTCCAAAGGTAATAAAGTTTAGAATTTTGCATATCTGGAAATATCTCCTTCAGAGAACACTTTCATCAGTTTCATGCATGATATAAGAAGGAAAGAGGATATGCTTGTATCTCCAGTGGAGCTATTATTGACAGGGTAGGACATCTGACAGATCATACCAAAAATGGCAGTTTGCTTTCTATGTATTTTCTTACAAAAATGCATGATACTTATAACAATTTGAAGCCATGCCGTGTCTCATTCCTAAAAGACATAAGGTCCAACTTTCCTGTTTTTATCTTCACACAGTTCAAGGAAACAGAGAAAGGGAAGAAAGTGGGACATAGAAAACAACACAGAAATGAAATGACAGAATGGGAAAGTCAGAGAGAAAGACTGAGAGAAAGAAATAGGCAGATACATTGCACATATACCCCTGGTTAACATGTCTACCCCCAATGCACATATACCCCTGGTTAACACTCAGGATACATGTCTACCCCCCCCAATGCACATATACTCCTGGTTAACACTCAGGATACATGTCTACCCCCCCAGTGCACATATACCCCTGGTTAACACTCAGGATACATGTCTACCCCCCCAGTGCACATATACTCCTGGTTAACACTCAGGATACATGTCTGCCCCCCCCCCCAGTGCACATATACTCCTGGTTAACACTCAGGATACATGTCTACCCCCCCCCCCCAGTGCACATATACTCCTGGTTAACACTCAGGATACCTGTCTACCCCCTCCCCAGTGCACATATACTCCTGGTTAACACTCAGGATACCTGTCTACCCCCCCAGTGCACATATACTCCTGGTTAACACTCAGGATACCTGTCTACCCCCCCAGTGCACATATACTCCTGGTTAACACTCAGGATACCTGTCTACCCCCCCCCCCAGTGCACATATACCCCTGGTTAACACTCAGGATACATGTCTACCCCCACTGCACATATACCCCTGGTTAACACTCAGGATACTTGTCTACCCCCCCAGTGCACATATACTCCTGGTTAACACTCACAATACCTGTCTACCCCACCCACAGTGTTTTTTCTCTCTCTCTCTCTCTCTTTCTCTTTGCTTTTCCCAGCATGTTGTAGTAGAACATCACTAAAACAAGTCAACTTTAGGAATTAACAAATATTTGTTTTACTGTAATTGTTTTCTATTCTTTTAGTGCTTTATTACTGCTGCCTGATTGGCTTTTTAACAATAAAACATTTTCTAAAGCAAGTTGTTAGAAGTATAAGAAGGGGTAAAAGTTCTAAGCAGGGAAGTAACAAGGGGAAGACTTATGACCAGCTGCATTCTGTCATCAGTCAAATCAATGAGATGCTGTCCTGCTAGATGTGCCCCACAGCTTATGACATCAGTCAGAAAAAAATATATAGTGTTCCTCACTGATAATGGAAGGCTTGTTTCTTGTGAATTATAAAATTAAACTACATAAGGAAAACTTCTCGGAAACTGTTTTCTAATGGTTATAAAAATAACTTTAATGGCGGGAAATGTGACACAACATTGACGGATATGTGTGCAAGATCCATAAAATCACTTTTAACTTATATCGGCTGTTAATACAGTTGTGCTTTCCTTCTTTTTAATGATGGTATGACTCCTGCTGTTTGGAGAGAAACATCTTTCTATAATTCAAGACTATGTCAAAGCACATGTCTTGCACCTGCATGTAATTACAATTCACTCTTTAATGCTACTGTCCTTCAGACATCACCTTGGCATGCCTTTCTTGTATCATTTCTTACATGCTAGTCATAGCTGAATATCACTCAAGCAATCAGCAGCACATAATGAAGGTATGTCACTACTTTCATAATAAAGTATGATGTCTTTTAACTTCTTCAGTTACACATCTATAGGTAAGCTTAACATATGTTGTGCTGTTACTGTTTATGTACATGCCACATAATTTATTAAAATAATATACATACTCTCAGCAATAAAGATAGCTTGGCCCTCACAGTTTGCTTATTTCTCTTTCCAATGGATAATCAGCAAATTGTAATTAACTAGCAACTTATTTCTCCTTTCTTTCACCAGTATATGCATTGTCTTATCTCTTTTTATTACTGAATTATGTTCATGTCTTTGATGCAACCACTACTTCAGGAAGTTGATAATCATTCACCACTCTTCTATAAAAAAAAATCACATCCTTGTATCCTCCAAGAGATTTCTATTTTAAGCCTTCAAATTGTGTTTTCCTGTTTTAGTTCTAAGAAAATCTTGTTTGAATAAATAAACTCTCCCTTGCTATACTTTACTCTTTATATTATACCATTACTTTTCTTTTCTCTCTCGCTTTCTTTAGTGCACATATTCATTTCTTGCAGCCTATCTTTATGTGGATTTTTGGGAAGATTGTGGACCACTTTCATTGTCATCCTGTTTGCCATCTCTATGCCCAGGTAAAAAAGATGTTTCCAGAACTGTTCACATCAATCCAGGTGAGGACATTATTTTCTTACACAGACATGGCAACTTCTTTTTAGCTTTTCCTATGCGTGGAAGTTCTTCAAATCTCATTACTGCTTTATCATACTATATGTTTACCCTTAGAACATTTTATATAAGTGGCCCAGGTCCCTTTCTTCATTTATTATTGAATTCTTTCTAATCCATTTGTATAAGCCTATTCAGATATTGCTTCCCAGAGCAATTATTCTAAACATTTTTCAACTGAATGCCAGCTTTCAAATTTTAGACTGTTCTTCCATTCTCAGCAAATCCCTTTCTATCATCCTCTAGTTTATTCTGTATCGTTCCTATTCCATATATTTGACTCATCTGAGGAAAGGTGTAATTTTCTTTCCAGACCTTCTGTAAGCAAGTATAAAATGTTGTAAATATTGTAAATGTTGTATGCTTGAAATATAATCAGTTTTAAGCAAAATCATGCTCAACACAGCAGAAAATTAATCAATGAATGTGTGTTTAATTAAAATAGAAATTATTAGTAAATCAGATACGTGTGTGTGTGTGTGTGTGTGTGTATGTGTGTGTGTGTGTGTGTGTGTGTGTGTGTGTGTGTGTGTGTGTGTGTGTGTGTGTGTGTTTGTGTGTGTGTGTGTGTGTGTGTGTGTGTGTGTGTGTGTGTGTGTGTGTGTGTGTGTGTGTGTGTGTGTGTGTGTGTGTGTGCCCGTGGGTCTATACGTGTGTGTGTGTGTGTGTGTGTGTGTGTGTGTGTGTGTGTGTGTGTGTGTGTGTGCACACGTGCGAGCATGCATGAACATACACACGTGTGTCTATCTGTGTCTGTGTGTGTATGTGTCTCTGCAGTGGGAAGGGAAGTGGTCTACTTACATACAGCATAACATAACTTTTTAGTAAAAGGAAGCCTAATGTACTTTTTGGTATCAGTATTTATTTAGGCATTGCTCAACAACCTTTCTGTGGTGGGATGTAGTGTCACTGCTATGGATCTGACAACCTGTGCCAGTACTTTATCCATGCTACCACTTTATAACTCACTCAGAGAATGTCTAGTTTGTTCACTGACTTTTCATGTGGTATTGCATCAAATGCTTTTCTAAAATCAGCATAGGTCACATGTATATTTCTATTCTGTTTTATTATCTCATCTAATTCGTCAAAGGATTATGTTAATTTTACCTGGTATGACCTTACTGACATGAAACCGTACATTCCTGGATCTGCTGGCCCACACTGACTTCTAGGAGTGTCAAAAATGTCAACAGTGATTTTGTTATTTACCTGCATCTGAGGTCAGATTGACAGGTCAGCAGTTTACAACATTTCATCTTATATTTCCACTGGTATAAGGGAGAATTCAATTTACTCCATTCCAGTCTTCAGGGGCTTTAACCTTTTCCCATAAGTTGTTAAAAAAGGTTAACTAAAGTTATTATCAGTTCTTACCATAATTCTGTGAGAATTCAAAGGTGAGTTCCATTAGGGCTCATTAAAGCCTTGACTACCTTTAGTTTCTGAATTTCCTTCAGGACAATTTATTTGGTAAAAATGATTATAATCAACCCCATTCTTCTGGCAACTTCTAGTGAATTAATATGATACATCTTCCTTCAACTCATTTGCAAATATGAAGACATGTTTATTGAATAACCCTTCACTTTTTTCCTAGTCATGCTCAGATATTTTCTTACATTTCACTAACCTGCTTTTGTCTTTCTTTGTTCCATTATGCATCAGTTTCTTGTCAAATTACCTGTACCGCACCACATTTGAATCTTTGCTTGTCTAACGTCTTTTCCTGGTTCTTTCAGTCTTAACTGATATTGTTACCTGTCTTCTTCTTCATTCTGTTCTCCATTTCTTAAATGCTATATTTACCTTTAACTGTGATTCCTTCTCATGTGAACACTGAAGTGACTTCTTCTTTCTGATTTGCATATTTGTTTCACACAAACATTTTCTGAATTTGTAATGGCAGTTTTTATGTAGTTCTACTACCTTCATTTATATTTACTTGGACTTTCCAGAGGCACTGGCATATTTTGTCCAAATCTGTTTTCCTAAAGTTGAAAGGTTCACTTTTATTTGGCATAACTGTGGGGCTTTTCTACTCAGGCCTCCGCTGAAAATGGATTATTGCCCAGATGGACTTTCAATTAAACAAATGTCAGTCAATCAATCAATCAATCAATCAATCGATCAATAAATAAATAAATGGATGGCTGGATTAATGAATGGAGTAGAAACTGAAAATGCACATTTCTTGTTGTGTCTTGATGTTCTAGAAATACAAACCTCCCTACAGCATAAGTAATTATTCCTAACTTTTAGTGTGTTTTAATCCTAAATAATATGATGGATAAACATGTTGGAATGATCTTGTTTTTCATCTAAGCATTTCCTTACCATGATCTGATCTATGTCTCCAGAAAATTACATTAAAATTCCCTACCTCTTCCTGGAGCACTTTATTTTTATTCACAGAGAATAGTAGTACTCAGAAATGTTTACTTTCAGTATCTCTGGTCAGAGTTTCACTGCTTTCCGATTATTTCTTAACCTTCTTTTACGGACACTGTAACAAGACTTTTCTTTTAGATGCAGAAAATGCTTTTAAGAGTTAAAAATACATTTTTTTCAGAGATATCACATTTCATGCTGTGCAGTTTTCTATGCTCACTCAGCTGTAACAACTCTTTAATAATTCTTCAACGCCAGCGATTTGGATTTATGGTCCCATATGGGGGGGATGAGATGGCAGGCCTGCGAACTTCTTGCTTAGTAAACTTTTCCTGGTCCAGAAATCTTAAGTAGAATGGACCACAGGTTGCAAAAAACAAGGAGCCAAAGTCCTAAAAAGTGTTGTAAGAATTCATGCAACCTATATCTCACAACTTCTTAGAGCAAGAAATCTGGACAAAGCTTAAATAAAAGTGGGACAAAGGCCCAAATATAGGGACAATTATTAAATACAGCTCTTACAAACTTAGAACAGGTTTTGCATTAGCCATGAATTTTCTGAAGGGTATGAAGTCTGAAACTCAAATGTCTGTCATTATTTTCTGACTTTAGTCTTTAATGATTTACCACTAATTTGCCAGAAAACGACAATTTTATGAAAAACTGACCAAAAAATATGAGGCAAAAATCTGGATATTCTGCAAAAATGTGTACAGTTGAGAGGTATGATGCAAACTCTATATAGTGTGCAGTCAGGAAGCGGAAAACCAGTGAGATGTCACAGAAAGAAACAACTTGTTCATGCTTCATTTGTTTATAGGTTCATAGGTGTGTACTAGGCTAATGTCCCCACAGCCTTTACAAGCCTAGCCCAAAACACTTGCCCAGGCACCTTGCCACCTGATGTTAGTTCACAGTGCCCCTATCCAGTAGGGCAACTGGAGTGATTCCTGGGGTGAACTTTCTGTTACCCATCCACTCATCAAGATTTCTCTTGAATAGGGCCAGCAAGGTCCTCTGCTTGACATGAATGGGAAGCTTATTCCAGGGTTTTTGGGAAATGAACCTGTCCCTCCAGCATGTTCTCTTAATGGTGGTAATGAGATTGTGATCTCTAGAGCATCTGGCACTGGGGGATTGGGATTTCTTTATGTGTAGCATTTCAAGTATGGCTGGGTCAGACATGGCTTTGTAAGTCAAGCAGAGGTCACCTCTAAGTAGACAATAAGAGACTGAGAACAGCTGAAGTTTTTTGAGTCTGTCCATGTAGGACATGTGTTTAAGGCCTAAGATCTTTTTTGTGAGGTACTTTTGTGGCCTCTCCAGCTGTTGTAGGTGTCTGGTCAGGTACATGCCAAATGGGGCATTATATTCAATGATTGGTCTAATGAGAGATGAATAGAGAGAGATGATGACCTCTTTCTTCCTGGGTGCGAAACCTTTGGTTACGAGATGTGTCATGTAGAAGGACTTTCTGACCACAGTGGCAATGTGGTGGTCGAAGGTGAGGTGGCTCTCGACCTGGCTGCCCAGATCTCTTATGGCCCCTTCAGTGTTCAGTGGGCTCCCATCAATGTGGTAATTCATGGGAACTGAGTTTTGTCCAAAGGGGATGATAACACATTTTTTGGCGTTAAGCTTCAGCCCATGGTTCTGACACCAGTTATTGGTCTCAGAGAGGCTTTTTTGTAGGATGTCTGCATTACTTGGGGAGTTGATAATGACTCCTAGCTTGCAGTCATCAGCGAACTTGGTCAGCCTGAGTCCTTCAGTGTTGGCCTGGAGTTCTGAGGAGTAGATATCAAACAGGAGAGGGCCCAGGTCTGAGCCTTGTGGGACTCCACTCATTACTGGTCAACAGTCTGACCTGGAATCTGCAACTTTCACTCTGTGGGTCCTGCCTGTGAGCCCATTTGCAACCCACCTAGTGATGTAAGGGTTGAAGCCTAGTTTGCTGAGTTTATCAATGATACCTGAGTGGGAAATGGTATCAAAGGCCTTCATCAGGTCGAGGTAGGCTGTATGCACTGCCTTACCCTCATCCACAGCCTTGGTAACTGCCTCAAAGAAGTCAACCAGGTTCAGCAGGCAGGCTCTGTCCTTGACAAAGCCAAACTGTGTGGGGTCAGGAGTTTAGAGATTGCCTATATCTTTGTTAAGCAGGTCCATGATGATGAGCTCCATAGCTTTGCATACCAGACTCGTCAGGCTAATGGGGCAATAGTTACCAGGGTCTGTAGTTGCTCCCCCTTTATGGAGCGGGATGACTGTACCAGTGCACCATTCGTAAGGGACATAGCCTGAGGTAAGGCTGCGACTGAACAGGGCACACAGATGTGGTGCCAGTTCGTTTTGTAGCTCATGTAGGCTGTACCCAGGGATATTATCAGGTCACATGGATGCTGCATTCTTGGCTTTGGACAATGCAGCTTTTACCTGTGCCATAGAAATGGTGGGTACCAGGCTTTCTTCTGGTATTGTGATAGGGTCCTGGGGGGGAAGAGAGTGGTAAAGTTGGCAATGAATCTGTCAGACAATATGTTGGCTATATCTGTTGGATCAGTATAGGAGGTGCCATTGTGCAATAACTCATAGCAAATCTGGGTATTGCATTGGAGGTTTTTGATATAGCTATACAAGGCTTTGTGTTTGTTTTTGGTGTCAGCCGCAATTCTGCCTTTATAGCTGGCTTTAGAGGATTTGATAAGGGATCTCAGCTTTTTGTTGAGACTGATAAGGGAGGTTTTCCAGTCTTGTGACTTTATTTTTTTCTGCAACAGTTTCTTCCTCCTGTTGTAGAGTTTATTGATGGCTGGGGACCTCCAGATTGGTTTCCTTTTTTTGGAGGAGAGCATCTTAGTTCTATTTGGTATGGCAAGATCCATGCATTTGTGTACGTGCTCGTACAATTTATTGGTGTATGATTCTGCAATCATGCAGCTATTTTCCATTGGCATGGGTGCCGAGAAGTTAGCTACCTCTGTTTTTAGGAGCCCAAAGTTGCCTTTATAGAAGTTTTCACGGTGGTCACCTTAGCAGGGGTTGTAGGTGAGATGGAGATTTCCATGGTGATCAGTTTGTGGTCGGATTTAACCAGGAAGGAATTCACTATAGGTGCGGAGCAACTGTCTCCCATGTTGGTGATAACTAGGTCAAGGATGTTCCTTCCTCTAGTGGGGGTCAGAATGAGCTGGTCCAGGGCATTGGAGTTGATAAATTCCAGAAAGCATTGGGCCTGTACATTGTTACTTGAATAGTTTTCCCAGTTGATGAAAGGGTAGTTGAAGTCACCCAGTATGAGAGTATTGGGTTGGACCTTCATAGACTCCAGAGTACTTAGGAACTTGGAGTGAGAGTCTAGGGACATGTTTGGGGTTCTGTAGCAGGCTATGACTTGTATCTCCGTCTCACCCAGTGTTAGTTGTACCTGAAGTATCTTGGATGCATTATGCTGGGCTACCAGTCTAGAGGTGTGCGTATCCTTTAAGAATATGGAGACACTGACACCTTTGGAGCTTCTGGACATATTCTGGGAGCAAAAGGTATAGAATGAGTTGTAGCCTGGAAGTGCAGGGTTGCTTTCTGCCTCTTTAAACCAGGTCTCTGTTACAGCACAGATGTCGACATTCTCCATTTTTAGGAGAGCTTTGAGCGAGTGCATCTTGAGAGTTACACTTCTAGCATTGAGCAGCATGACCGTCAGATTGCATTTGTTTGTAGCTGTTACTGTGGAATTTTTGATCTTTGGAACACTGCCTAAAAAGGCACTATAGGGGTGGCAAGAGACTTAACCAGTACCCGGAATCCCAGTGGTGACAGATGCAGGCCATCTCTGGCAAAGCATCGAGGTCTGTCAACCATATCGTCCCAGGCAGACAGATACTGGATCCCCTTAGAATGAAATCAGAAACTTAGCCAATTGTTGAAGTCAATCATTTTCTGCTTGTACTGTGGTATCATTCTGGGTGACGGCAGAATACTGCTCAGGGCTAGGGTCATACCTGCCTGAACCACATAATCCAAGAGTTCCATCACATCTCTTTTCATGTAGTCCAGAGAGGTACGTCTCAGGTCATTCACACCCACATGGACAATGACTGAGTCATATTTGTACTTGTTGTGGAATGACCTGACTGCATGTGTTATGTGGCAGATCCTGGCACCTGATAGACAACTGACTGTCACCCTCTCCTTGTTCAACCTAGTGAGTGGGACATCAGCATACCTCACAACTGAGTCTCCTATGATTAGTACATTGGGCAAAGTGTTTTGCCTTAAGGGCTTAGGTTGAGGGGCACACTGTGGTGGTGAGCTATGTGTTCTGGGGTTGGTGTTGTGCTGTGGTGGTGGAGTGCATTTCTGTCTAGGGGTTCTCTGTTGTTTGGGTAAGTTTTTATTGAGAGCCTCCGCGAAGGAGGGTGTATGGTTTGTGTTTCTATTGTGTGGGTTGTGATGGTTGGTGTTTTGGAGGGCTGTGTGTTCTATGTAGTGAGTTGCAGGTGTTGGCCTTCTGCTCTTGACCAGCTAGTCCAGTCTTGATTGGATTATGCACTACTTTCAGTTTGGTGATATAAGTGCATCTCTCACATGTATGAGTGTTGGGAGGTAAGAGGAGAGGGTTGTATGTCTACATTAGACAGTTGCCACACTGTCTCAGAATGCTCAAGTGCACCAGGTTAGCAGGAGAAAGCACAGGAAATTGCCCATCAATCATAATTGGTCATAACTAATAAGTACTGGAGCTGTTACTGCTAAAGCTCTGGATGCTGCAGACCTGTATTTAAACTATGCTACTCAATTTTAAGGTTAAGAACTCAGTAAGAAAAAAACTCACAATGAAGCACAGATTAATTTGTATTTGGCAGTTTAGAAATCAGTTTTTCTGTGAGGAAGTAAAGTATGCAACAAGGAAACATTATATTTATGTTGCAGCTGCCCTTCTATGTTGATTGTAAACCATCGTCTTAGATGAGCCCTTTTACCAAATTGCTGTTCACTTCCAGATATGAGGTCATGTTCTTCCCAATGGATTTGAGAAAAAATACTCCACCATTGTCCTGTATTGTACTGATCTAGTATAGCTGACTGAGGCCTGCCCCTTCAGTGCAGTGGCGACTCCTGGATCCTTTTATTGCCAAGGTACACTAGGGTCACAGCAGCTAGCTGGTTGTGCACAGGGGATATGTAGAAAAAAAAACACTCTGAAACACCATACCAGTAAAGTACAGAATACATGATACATGTTAATTCATCCATAATCCTCTGTTAAAAATGAAAGACCATTTCCCTCAAAAAAAAAAACAAAAAAAAAACCAAAAACAGCGAATGCCATAGACTTACAAATTATGGCAATGTTCACAATACAGGAAAATGTACTGATTTGTCACGCTCAAGAAAAATGGTTTGGATAAAGTGTTGATATGCTAGAGTGTAACAAGTCTATCAGTAAAAAGAGGTGGAAAAATGTCACCTATAAAGACAATTGTGCCTCAGTAGAAAGATAAAAATTTCAACAACCCAAATTCAAGAACCAAAAGTCAGACTTATTTTGTTCTGTTTTGCATTATAAGGAAAATATTTTTAAACAGCCAGCACATTTTGTCAACATTCAAGATAAAATATATACCTTCCCACTGCAGATACTTGCAGATACTGGTGAATAGCAAAGTAGTTTAAATGTCTGTTAATGGTTCCTTGAATTAGAAGAAATAGTGGCCAGTTAACAGCTCCTGGATTATAATGATAGTTTTAAGTTAACACTTCAGGAAGAATGAGGACAGGATCTGTCAGTACTTGAACTAAGAACTGGAAGCCTACACACAGATCAACTAGTTTATTTTGTTGAGTATTCACAACTACTGTTAAAGAGGTGAGATCGGCTCTGAGAACACAAATCAGAGTAATTTAAACAAAGTAAAAATGAAAACAAGTTCCAGAAGCTGTGTCAAGATGCCTGTGGCTCACAACACTGCCATTCTATTTACATCCACATAAAAAGAATGATTTCCTTATGTCTAGCATGACTCATATAAAGGGGACTTTAGGTGAATTTTGGGGGAAGAAAAACTCCCAAGATCACTGTACAGTGGCAGATCCATTCAGATATAATAACCATAACCACTTACTGATGCGTTAAAATAGTCAAGAGTACAAAGATAATAATAATAATAATGAAATAACTGAGACTTAGTGGCAACCATAATTACTTTATTTATTCATTCATACATACTTTTTGTTGACCGGTTAATACCACTAGACTAATGGCCGCTTTTTAGGGGAGATCCAAGGTGGTATTCATACTGACTAAAGGAAATTTGGACAGAACACTGAAGAACTTCCCCTATGCTTTTTGATAAGTGTCACAGGATCTTTTACATTCACCTGAGCTACCACCAACTCAAGCAGATGGGGCCTCAGTTTAACATCTCATTCAAGGGATAGCACACCCAGGATGCAGCAGCACCCCCCCCCCCAAGTTGCACTTCAGTGTCATTGTTGCAAAATTAATCAACTACATGGTATGTTAATAGAACCCACAACCTTATGTACCAAAGGAGACTGTCCTTCCTGTTGAGCTACTGAAACTGCAAATGCCACATTGGTTTTCCAGCCCCCACCAAGGAAAACAACACTAAAAAACAAATACTGTACCAAGCACATGCAGCAACATAAACTACCTATAACTCTGTTTCTGGTTTACAGAAATAATGCTGTCAGAAATAATTTAGATCTTAATGTTTTGGTGTAGCACCATACTTTTAAAGTTATTTGTTCATACATTCTCTATAAAGCCAAAAAATAATGGTGGGGGTGTAAATTGGGAATAATTTTTAAATATTAGTCGGATTCACTTAAAAGGTTAATATAACAAGTTTTGCATGGATATCCCTTATTTGAACAATAAGAAGTATAAAGCTCTAATGACTGGAATTACTGACCAACTGCAAACATGAGTGATTTACCATAAAATCAAGTGTTATAAGAGACAGGACAAGCATCTGAAGCAAAATCAAGGACATTCTGCAAAACCAGTAACAGTCGACAGGTATTGGCAGCACTCAACAGGGAATGTCCGGTCAAAATAATTAATTTTAGTATTTATTTATTTGGATGTGCAGGGTTTAAATAATGCAGTTATGATTTTATAAATGTTATTATAATCGTCTATGAATAAGCCTCAGTAGTAAACTAAAAAATGTAATTTTAATGAATAAGATAATTAAAACTACATATCATTAAATTCTTAAGCTGAGGCTTTTTCATTTTCAGTTTAGCATGTTTTGACATTGCTATTATCATCCATAGGACAAGCAACACAATAATTAAGAAACTGCAGCCAGTCAACTTTCCATCTTGAAAATATGGAGGACTGTATTACCTGTCATAAGGTAGAACAAATGGGCAAAATGTGGAACATTTACTAACAGCCAGAGTGGGATCTTATAGCATGGTTAACATGTTATTTTATAGTTGTTTTACCACATACCTAGTTCTTAGAGGCTCTTTGGAGAAACAATTCAAGTTACGGAAGTCCAAAGCCCAACATAGGCAACTCAAGCAACCCCCCCCAAAAAAAAAAAATCAGTTCAGTCAGCATCAAGCAATCAAGTAATACAGTTCAGAATATCATACCATACCATACCATACCATACCATAACATACCATACCATACCATACCATACCATACCATACCATACCATATCATACCATACCATACCATAACATACCATACCATAACATACCATACCATACCATACCATAACATACCATACCATACCATACCATACCATAACATAACATACCATACCATACCATACCATACCATACCATATCATACCATACCATACCATATCATACCATACCATACCATACCATACCATACCATACCATACCATAACATACCATAACATCAGCAAGGAAAAGAATTAAAGAAACTACAGCCATAATCAACCTTTCATTTTCAAAAGGCAGAATATTATAATATCTTGTACAATGATGAACAGATGAGTAAAACGTGATACGTTTACTAACAATTCATATTCCCATATCTCTTTGCTTGCCAAAGCAGTTACTTCATTACAGTGTAAAGTTTTCCTTATACTGTTTATAAGACAAAAGAATATACAGCAGTTTTAATATATTGTTTTTCACCACCCACACTACTCTTCAAACATTAAGTTGAAAAAGTCCAGCCCCCGCACCCTACACACAAAAAAGAAAATTATTCTCATATTCTCTCTTAGCATCTCTAGTTACACATTTTCAGTGATAAGCAACTTTAGCCGTTCTCCTCATTGTGGGTGTTATTACTTCACTGCATCATTACATTCCTAATACTTTGATCCTTGACCCACATACACACGTGCACACATGCACAACCACATATCAATTAAAGCCACTTGCATGATTCTATGCCTTGGATACTTGCTTGGAATAACTTAAATGAATAAATTCATAAATAATGGCCTAGAAATCTATCTGATCTTGCTGATGTCAGAATCATACAGTGCAACACCTGTCTGCCTTCTCAACTTCTTAGCTCAAGAATCAGAAGCAAGGAACAAAATCAGAAACAGCGTTTAAATATTTTCTTATGTACTTAGAAAATTGCTAGAATAACCAGCTTTGCATTATCAAGCATTTTCTCAATCTCATATGTCCGGTATGGTGTTAGGATAAATGTTAAGAGATTCCAGTAGGGTTAGGTAGGAGGTGTGGCTTGCCAGATGCATGTTAGGGGATCTGTATCTAGCAAGAATGTGATAGTGAGTCGCACCTATGGTTAGTTGGGCATAGAGCAACTCAAGTGAGTCCAAGTTGATGGACCAGTCTAGCGATGTGCTTGTCCTTTATGAACAGTGAGACACCTCCACCTTTTGTTTTATCCTGAGCTGAGGGGGATCAAAATGTATGGAAGACATTGTAGCCTTTGATAGCTAGGGTGTTCTCCATGGTTTTGAACCATATTTCTGTGACTGCACATATGTCTGTGTTCTCCAGAGTGAGGAGTGCTTCCAGAGAGTCCAGTTTTTTATTTAAACTCCTAGAATTGAGCAGCAGTACCTTCAGGTGGTCATCAGTGATTATTGTTATGTTGGAGGGTTTAACAACTTGGCATGGCCTAAAATAGGATAGATAAAGTTTTTGCCAGTATCCAGAAGCCACGTGGTGACAATTGCAAACCATCTTTGGCAAAGCATTCTGGTTTGTGTCGATCATGTCTCCCCAGGCTTACAGATATTGAATCCCCCTATTGTGACACCAGAAAATAAGCCAATTGTAAGTCAATCATTTTTTGCTGGTAATATGGCATCATCATTGGAGAAGGGAGGATGCTACTTAAGGCTATATTCATACCCACCCGGGGCACATATTCAGAGAGCTCCCTCATGTCTGTCTTTATATAGTCCATTGAGGTATGTCTTAGGTAGTTTATGCCCACATGCACTATGACCATGTCATAGTGGTACCTGTGATTCAAACACCTAAGTGCATGCGTGATCTGATGGATCCTGACTCCAGACAGACAGCTGTGATCTTCTCCTTGTTTAGCCTATAAGGGGGACATCAGTATGTCTTACAATGGAATCCCCAATAACTAGAATGTTTGGCTGTGTGGTGTATTGCCTTATGGCCTTGGGAGTGGGGCAACTATGATTTTTCACAATTATGTGTTGTGTGAGGTGCTTTCTTTTTTGAGTGTAGGCAGGGCCACTGAGAGATGCTTTTAGGAGGTCTTGGATGTTTGGGTAGATTACAAGTGAGTACCTCTGCATATGTGAGTCTACATGTTTGTTTCTTAGTGGTGGTAGTGAGTGTTTTGGGTGCAGCACTGACAATTTGGTTTGCATTTTTCATGAGTGGATGTGAGAGCTTAGTCTCCATTGACATTGTGTATGTAAATCTCTCACATACTTTGTCTGTTCTAAAATTAAACGGTAATTGAACATGAGGCAGTTACTGCACTGCTTCAGGATGCCTATATCCACCAGGCCACAAACATTATACCAGATTCTTAGTAGATGGGAAGGAGTAGGGAAGAGTCACTTAAAGGTCTAAGTAAAAGTGTTTAGTAGAATACTATAGGATGACCTGCAGTCGTGCTGCTGAAAACTGGCAGCTCTTCAAACAGTGGTTGACTAAACTGGATAGGTTTGCATATACATATATATATATATATATATATATATATATATATATATATATATATATACACAAACACACACACACACACACACACACACACACACACACACACACACACACACACACACACACACAAACACACACACATGGTATGGGACTTCGCAAACACGAGACTTTTATACCAGCAGGATAAAAGACTTTTACACAGTTAAGCCCTCAGGCCAATCAGATAAACATATAATAAGCCTTCTACCAGCAGTTACCATCTTAGCTGGGTTGAATCAGCCTGCTGCTCCCACTAGAGTGTAGACTAAACCCTCTTAATGTAAAACAAAC
Organism: Protopterus annectens; assembly: GCF_019279795.1. NCBI lineage: Eukaryota > Metazoa > Chordata > Ceratodontiformes > Protopteridae > Protopterus > Protopterus annectens. Next base: position 88,633,502 of record NC_056751.1, on the reverse strand, counting down.
TGGTTTTGAGCTCAAGTGCATAACAAATGCTTTATAACAAAAGGCAGAACTCCTTGGAAATAAGTTTATAAACCCTAAGAAATGTTCCCAAATATAGAAAATCTGTGCAAATGTAGGAAAACTCTACAAACACAGATAAACTTTGCAAAACTTAGAAATATTTTGGCAAACTCAGGAAAACTTTAGCAAACTCAGAACAGCTTTTGCAGTATCAGAGGAGGTTAGAAAATATCAGAATACTGTTAAACTGACCAGAGAGCAGTACAGTAACAAACAGATGGCATTTCTTTAACAAATGCTGGCTGAAAAAATAGTGATAAATTCAAAAAACTCAATAATGCAGTTCAGAACTGTTAAATAGCACTGAGATAGTTAAAGCAAGTGCAAAAAAGTAGTACAGCTGCCCTCCTTCAGAACAGTCTCTGCATTTGTCTACACACAACCTCAACTGCTACCTTTCTGTCCATTTGATCAGCTTTTCCAAATTCTTTGCTAGATCCCCATTTAAATCATCCATTGCTGCACCTTTGTGACATCAAACAGCCTGATCCTGTGCTCTACTCCCTGAGATACATCTGATACAAACACAATAATGAGTACTAGATACAAGAAGGATGCCTGCCTACAGTACCTTACTAGTGGCTTACCTACCTATCCAGTTCTTCAGTCCTGGCTCTGTCCCTAACCTCTCATGTTTTCACTCCAGTTTCCTGTGTCGGACTAAGGCAAACCCAGCTGAAATCCAAGAAGCATACATCTAGTGGTAGTCACTGTGAAGTTCACCTGCTCAGTCTACTAGAACTGCCTATTTTCTGGGAGGACCCAGGTGTTATTCATACTGACTAGTATTTATTTAGTGACTACACCAGGGAACCTCCCATGTCAGTGGTGCAACAGGTAGCACACACCTTTGGTAAAGAAGGCTGTAGGTTCTGTTTTCCCACACGAGGAAGATGGATTGTTGGCGCTGAAGTGCATCTGGGGGGGCTGCTGCACTCCTGACTGTGTTGCTCTCCTGAAGAGACATTAAACAGAGGTTTCTCTGTTTGAGTTAGCGGTAGTTCAGGTGGATGTAAAAGATCCCAGGGCACCTATCAAAAAATGTATGGGTTCTTTATTATACAACTATTTACAATTTACATATTTACAAAAAACTTGCATTCAACTCTATATATCTTCATTATTAACAAATCTTTACATTTATATAGACCTCCACTCTTTTTTCCACACCCACCACTTAATTTTCCTTATTATGTTTGGTAATATCCACTTTCCATTAAACAAGCTCATTCTGTCATTCCTTCCAAATTGTCCATATAATGCAATTTTTTTTTATCCAGATTATTGACATATTCTTTACTATGTTTCCCATAAAAACATTCAATCATATCTATATTTATCTGTTTATAATCTTGTAATTATTTAACTACTTTATTTTCTATTAATTTTCCCCATACATTTTTAACTCTTTTACATGTTAAGAAAACATGTTCTGTTATTTCTAACTCTTCACAAAAAAGGCAATTTTTTTCATTTATTTTTTATAAGGCATATTTCCTTTTACTGGCAACTTATTAATTTGCAATCTCCATAAGAAATCTTGACATGCAATATTCTTCATACATCATTTATTTCTTTGTTTTATAACTTTTACCTTTTCTTCTTTTAAATGTTTCCATGGATTCACACAATAATTTTGTGCCATTATATTTTTATACCATATTTTCTATTTTTTTTTCCTTCCATCTTTAAATTTCCACAATTTTATTTTTCGTGTTACATCCTTGTGTCTTCATTTCTACATTCTCTCTCCTTTTTATTCATATATATCAAACACCATTCTCAAAATATACTTATTACCAACTTAGTTTATTTTCCATTTATCCATTCAACAATCTTATATAAATTTAATGAAGTCCCATATACTATTGTATTCAGTAAACCTAACCCCTTCCTTCTGTTCCATATATAATACCTCCCTTTTGAATAGATTTAATCTGGACCCTCAAATGAATTGGAATATAATTTCAATAAACTGTTTTCCCAGTTCTCTTGGTATCATGTATACACTAGCTATATATGATAATTTTCCCACCCATATTGGGTTTATCATTGTACTTTTTTATTGAATGACAATGTATACCTATTCCACATGACACTAAGTCCCTTTAAATCTCTCAGAATTTTCTCCCATTGTTCCTTCAATATAGCATATTCTCCAAAATCAGTTCTTAGCACTGATATCTTTTTCTTTTCAAAATGCATTCCTTCCAACTCTTTATCATCTCCAAAACTTTTACATTTTTCATTAGTAATTTTTAGTTCAACTTCTTGCAATCTGTTATGCATATTTATAATTCTTCCTTCATTTCTTCTCCATTTTACCTGTTAATATTATATCAGCAGAAGGCATAATAATAATAATATATGACACACCCATTTCCTGTACATATTTACTTTTTTCCATTTCTTCGTGTAATCCTCTTATTACATTGTTTATAACCATTACAAACAAAATGCTACTCATTGGACATACTTATTTTATACCACCTCTATTTCTTCACTTAACCAACTGTTTACTAAAACTCCTATTTTATTATTTTTATATACTCATTCACTTACTTTCTTTATCTTTGTATTAAAATTATATCCTTACATTATTTGCCATAAGATGTCATGCTCTGTTGAATGAAGTGCTTTACTTATATCAGCCACCATTAGTTTTACCATTTTTGTCCTTTCTTAATATCATCCACTATTTCCCTAATTATCATTAATAGCTCTTGGCTTCCTAGTTCTTTGACCCCATAAATAAGTTGAATTATATAACGTAAGAAGTTATTTTCTAATCTTTATTGTATTATTTTCATAAATAATTTATAATCACCAATTCATCATTACTGGCCTCCAATTTTAATTTAATTTTTTTCATTTCTTCCGTATAAATCTCATAATACCCCTACATATTTTTTTCATAACTGATACCACCAGTTAACCATTCATTAAATATATTTACCAACATTTCTTTTTGCATTAAATTCCTGTGTATTAAATATTCTAAACCATCTGGTCCAAATGCTGAACTTGTATTTATGTCTTTCATTAATAGTAATGTAATTTGTTTTTCCAATTCTTTGTTCATGTTTACTGTAAACTGCTTTACCGTCCACTGATTTTAATTTTATTTATTTATTTTTACCATCTCTTTCACATACTTAACTATAATATTCATTATATTTGTCTGTTCTCTTTCAATTTTTCCTTTTTGTTTTTCATTTCTGTAATTATACAACTATCTTCCTTTACTTTTCTACTTGAGTATGGTACTACTTCTTCCTTTTTTCCTTGTAGAAAGTTTTTATTTATATAATTCTTTACTTTTCTCTTGATTCTTTTGATAAATCTTCTTTTATAAAATATTCCCTTTCATTCCTATGAAAACTATATAAGGCAGCTTTTTGTATTTCTCTATATTCCTTTCTAGTTTTTCTATTTTTCCATATTAAATAAATTCTTTTATATCTATCTTTAAATGTTAACCACCATTTTGACAATTTATTTCTAAAAATCTCTCATTGTGAAATGATCTGTCCATAACATTGCTACTTCTTCTCAACCTTTCTCATTCAAATCCTTTTCATTAATCCTCTTAATTCCTTTATCAAATTTTATAGGTCCTTTATTCTCATCTGTTTTGAGTCATATTACCAAATTATATGAAAAAAGCATTCTACTGCCTCTTCTATCACTGTTCTCATGGTTTTAGATAACAAAAATAATCTCTCTCTGCTTTTAAGTTTCCTCTTTGATACATGCTTTTATTCAAACTCCATAACTCTAAATTTCCACATTTTATTATTTCTTCCATCACTTACCTAACTGATCTACTCTTTTGCTTTTTACTTCTCAAATAACAATTAAAGTCTCCTGTTATTATGATATCCATATTTACTATAGCACAATCTAATATTTTTTAAATAACTTCTCCCTTTCTTTATATCGCATCTGCATATACTGTTATTAATCTATACACTTTCCCTTCCCACCCAAAGTCCACCACCATTAATTTACCTAATTTAACTAAAGTATAGTCCAAATGTTTTTATTCTGTAGCTACATAATATAGCAATCCCTGAACTGGCTAAATTACCCAAGTTCCATATTATGTCCCTAACCATAATGATTGTCTGTTCTCTTTCTTCTTTACTTAAGCTGTTAATATCCTCCAGTACTATCAAATCTACCTCACACATATTACACCATTCTGTCGCTCCAGTTTTCCTTAATACATTCTTTATACTGTTAACATTAATAGATAAAATCCTAAGATTATTATAAATTAAACAGAAGGGTGGCAAATTGTTTATTTATACATTTCCTTTCTTTTTTACTTTCATCGTAAATTCTGAATTTTTCTTCTCTTATCTTTAACCCTTTTCCTGACTGAATTTATTTCAATGAGTGGGGCACTCATGGGGTACACAGTTTCATTTGGGCACATGCCCTTGTGTGCCCCCACACCCTCAGTGCTGCCACTGCTTCAGTGCATCACAAATGTTCCTGATTTTAAAAGTGTCAGCAGTCAAGTTTCTTCAAGTAACATACGTTTATAAGTTGTGTACTAAGGTTAAGGCTGTATAATCATGTAGTAACACTGTCTGCAGGATTTCTGTCCCCAAGATTTCTATATAGAGCACTTTGTCTCCAGCCCATGAATCCAGTTGTCTCAAGTGATTCTAAGGTCTTACTGTTTCTAATTTGAAGAGGAAATGTATTCCATAATGAGTTAAGAAAGAGTGATGTAATTGTGTCCTCATAGTACTTAAATCAAACTTCATAGCCTGAGGTAGCCATGTTAAACTATAGTTGCAAATTTTTATGTCCAGAATAGCTTCTAAATTAGAGACATGGAAAGCTTTGTAAAGAAATATTAATTTGCCATAAATGTAACAATAATGGATAGTAAATAAACGGTGGTACTTGCATCTCTTATTGTAACCATAATCTTTGTGAAGTAAAATCCTCTTGGTGAATTTTCTTTGTACTATATCCAGATGATTCAACTGATCTGCATTGTATATACAAAAATGTTATTGTACTCTAAGGTAGGCTTATTATATGTTTTATATAGTAACACAAGAAACGTCTTATTTCTTATGCTAAGTTTTTTTAAACATGTATCCCATTTGATGCAGAGCTTTATTATTTATCAGGTGAACATGTGTGTCAAAGGAAAGATTAGCAGTCATGGTTATTCCTAAGGCTTTATATTGGATTACTTCCTTTACTAAAAGTTTTAGTAGGTACACAAGTAAATGAAATGTAGCCTTTTCAAAATACATTACTTTACATTTTTCATGATTAAAACATATACCTATTTTGTGTGTCCAATCTCCAGTCTGTCTCAAATAAAAATTTAAATGTTCAGTATCAGATTCATTTGGTGCATTGAACCCAGTCTTACAATCATCTGCATACTTATTTATCCAACATGTCCTAGATCTAGCAATGGAGGCAAATTCAGTATCAAATAATGTTGATCCAAGTATCAAGCCTTACAGAACTCCGAGATAGGCAGGAAGAAAGTCAGAGTTTATGCCCAGCATGCTTAGACATTAGGATCTATTGGTTAACAATGACATAATCAATTTTACCAAAAATCCATTGACCTAGTTTGATAACGCTTTGGTAGATTACATGGTGAGGAAGGGAGTCAAATGTCTAGGCCAAGTCTAAGAAAATTATTCCACGAGAGACCTAGATCCAGGGCCTTAGTAATTTGAATACAAATTGAAAAGCAATGTCAACATACAACTATCATTTACAAACCCATGCTTATCTAAGTCCAAAATGGTAATATCTGTGTTACTGTTTCACAGGTTTTTAGTAATGTTTCTTTCAAAGCATTTGACCAGAATGGAAGCGAGGATGATATATCTATAGCTGTTTTTGTATATTGGTGTTATAGGAGATGTTTTCCACAAGCTGGGGAAAGCACATTTATGTGATAGCTTAGTAAATATTAATTGTAATAGTGGTAGTAAGTATTTTCTAATTATTAGTAATTGTATGGAGTGGACAGAATCAGGCCCCACAGAAGCTGAATTCTTTATTTTAATATAAGCTCTTTTTATCATCCCCTGAGCAACAGGTTTGTTTTCAACACTTATTTTCTCCCTTCTAATTTTCCTCTTAAGTAATCTACTGATGTTATTAAAATTCTTTTAGTTGCTATTGTTGGGTGTTTGCTCCAAACCTTATATTTGATTTTGCTTTTTCTTATACAATTTACAAAGATGCAAATTTTACCAATAAGGAAATGTATTTTCATGTGAACTATGCTTATAAAGTAGCTGTGGATTCAAGGCTATTAAGAAGTAAATCATGCCAAGTGCTGAATCCAAAATTTACTTCATAATTCAATAAACATGAGTGCCAATCTGTTAAGCATATTTATTCTAGTAAAGTCCTATAACTGATTCTTTCGTAACTGTATTTTTCTGAAACCCTTAATGCAGGTATGTGCATTTCTAACTAAAATTCCAGTGAGTTGTAATCTGAAAGTCGAAGGGTGACACAACTATTAAGTTGTCAATAAAACCAGGTTTATCATTCAGAACCAGATCAAGAATATTAGTCTATCTGATACATTCAGTGACAAGTTAGGTCAGTCCCCATAGTAATAGGATATATATATAAATTATTTTCTTAAGTACATTTTGTAGAACGATTTCCCCAAGAAATTACAGTGTAATTGAAGTTGTCCATTATTATAATGCCTTTCATTGGTAAGTTATGATTTAAACAGGTGAGGTGATCCCAATGTTTAAATTCATCCATACTGGGACTACATTAACAAAGAACAATGCTACAGAATTTACTCGACAAAAGATCAAAAACCTGCACAACTGAATGTTCTATATTAATTGAATTCACATGTGAACAGAGCCAGATCATGCTCAAATATGGCCATAGGAAGCACAATGGTCGGGGCCCTTTCCCAGCCATACCAATAATCCACTACTTGGCTGTCCCTCTCTATTACTATAAAACACTGTTCATAAAAGTATTTACCTTTACAGTGATCACAAAGATTTTAATTTAAAGCTTTGTATTTCAAGTTTGACAGCAAAAACACTACTTTCAAAAACTTTCTTTCCTGTTAATGCCACTCTCTGTGAATAGTAAATAACACCAAGTCTCTCCAGACATCCATAAATCAAATGCATGGTTTAATCAGGATGACTATAAGAAAGAAACTGAGGAGCAGAAACTTGGAGATACATCAAAAAAGTATAAATCATCCTGCATCATGTACCCACTGTGCTTTATGCCATGAGTATGCCATCTCTAACATCTCAGGTAGTCAGAATGGACTAAAATGAATAGAAGGACACCAGTGATGTGCAGCAGCTTCATCAGTATATATTCAGACTGTGCAGAAGGTATGCAGAGCAGAAGACATGCAATGCATTCAGAATGCTAACACTAGACTGTCAGATTTCTTTAAGCAACACAGTTATATTATACTTCTTTTTCCAAAGTTAAATATTCCCAATTTATTTTAAGGAAAGCTTATATGCATTAAGATGCATTATTGATAAATACATAAAACAATTTTGTGTATTTTATATTTAATAATTTCTGAGCATTGCTTCAATGACAAAATACTTTAAAGTGTTGCAGATATTTTAAATGCAAGACTTATGAATATTTTCAATAGTTCTCAGCTTTTATTTTTATCATATGCAGAACTAAGACACTTATTAGTCCAACAGCACCATGTGAAAATGCAGTTTAATAAGTACATTTCAGACTTTGATGTTGAGTATCTTCCTGACTTTTTAAAAGACTTACATTTATGGAAATCTGTGGTCTAGGGAGGGTCTGTTACCACCCCCAACCTTACCTATCTCCCATAATTATATTAATATGGTATTCAGACTCTAAATTTAATTGACTACATTTTTTTGAAGCCAATGTGTTATGGCGAAGGAACAATGTTTAAAAGAAGGCAAGATGATTTGAATGAGCTATAAAATGGTTGACTAACAATGACTAGATATGTTAAAACTGAGTATAATGTTTGCAGGTACAATTGTGATGCACAGTCTGGAATGTATAATGTTTGCAACTGAGATTGTGTCGCTGTGGTTTATTGTCATTTATATAAATGTAACATGGCCTATGTCATACATGAAAATTTAATAAAGATGTTTCTTGTTTAAAAAAATACTAAGTCTCTGAGCCGCAATCCGCATGATGAACCCTACTATACATATTGCACATTGACAATTGCCATCATCTCTTTTACCATGGCACCTATATTTTTGTTTACTTATATTATTTCCCCACATATAAAAATAGCAAACAGGTTTCAGTCAGACATCAGGAGGGCTCACTTGCTTTTTTGTTAAGCATGTCCATCCATGAGTCCTCTCTTGACAACTGACCTCGGGCAGCAGGACAGAGCAGTAGACAGCAGCAGCACTAACATTACTACATTCTTGGCTGGTGGTGCTAAAATATTTATGAGCTTAAAGCTGAACTTTACTTTCTTGTTTCTCCTCTCTCAAGTCAATGGTACTATCAAATGAAGTATATTAAGTAGCAATCAATTACAAACCTGCCACTGTCTGGGCCTTGCCATTGCCAAGTAGATTGAAGAGGAACAGGTCAAATATATCAAATGGGTGGAGATATGGAGTGAGTAAAGGGAGACAAGAAGAGACTCAGGAGTTAAAAAATTGGAATTAAACAAGCATGATAGGTCTAAATATTAAACAAAAAAGAGTCAATAAAAGAAATCAATCTTGAAAAAAAGAAGAATGCCCTCACCCACCAAATAAACCCAAAATGGAAGAAGCCCTTGCCAATCAGGTAAGTTAAGTAAATTTCAATTGCTGAGTTTGGAGAGATGAAAGAGTAATTAACTAGAGAGAAAACAGTAATTTAAAAGGATAGGCAGGTTAGCTAGAGAAAACAGAGTGAAAATATTTTTGCCGCCCCCCAGCCACCACCAGGCCCTAGGCAACTGCCTATGTCACCTTCTGCTGGATCTGGCCCTGTATGTGAAGATGAACTATTGTTATGAATCCATAATGGTACCCTTGAGTTCTCCCTGAAGCATTCATATTTTGTGCAATTTGGAATCTGTTGTACTGATTTTGTGTTCCACAATTTCTATTACTGTGTAGTTATGTTTAGTAACTATATAACCACTTCATTAAACATGTTCCCCAAACAGTTCAAAGTCATATCAAATGTTCTGTATGCTGGGTTTCAAGAGGATGATGTGTTGGATTGTCTAAAAAAAGGTTTTCAGATATTCCTTAGTTTTCCGGATAAATATACAGTCCAGCACTGACTAAGATGAAGGTCATCTTTGGAAAACATGCTATTATCATATCAGCCTTCTCAATAGTGGCTAAGTCTGACATTGTATACAGTACAAAGTTGCCTTAATCAACTATTGAACATGTGGCTTTGGTAAATAAAGAGTCATTCCAGCATAAAGATGATATTGTTTCACTGACAGAAGTTTCTTCAATTGTTTCTATTATTTCTAGAGTAGCATTCTTCATATGGTTAAGTGGTATTGACCTTAGGTCATTCGTTCATGCATGGATTAAAATCAGATTGTAACACATTTTTTTCATGAAGCAGTTTAGGCATTGTACATTTTATAGCTGATAGTTTTAAACCAACTAGATCACTCACAGTAACATGGCTCTTGTTTAGGCCACTTATGCTTCTATTTGCTGGCTTCAGCAACAAATCAGTCAGAACTAACACTTCTTTGGGAATAGATAAGTTAGATGTAGATGAAGGCATACTATTTGTATTTCTGGAGTGTTTTACGCACACACACACACACAGACAGACACACACACACACACACACACACACACACCATGGACATCTTTTGCTTCTTTAGTGTTGTAAAATAAATATCCTATCATCATCAGAATTATTAATATTTCTTCTTTTTTCCTAACCTTTCTGTCTACTGTGGGATCATGAGTGCAAGAAATGCAGGTTTGCTCAGGATAAGCATTAATTGTTGCTTATGCATATAGTACATTGTCCCATGTTACATCATCATGTGATTTTAGAATGCTCATATTGGTCAGACTAACTAGTGTTTCTTTATCTAACATTGCGGTATCATCAGGAAATCCAGCCTGATCATTTATGTTAATGTTGCCTGAGATGGAAGAGTCTGGCACTTTGAAATGGTCAGGCTTGGACAAAACTGTAGATTCTGGTACAGTTATGTCTGAATATAAGTTTGCAATCTGAGACAACCTGCACTGATGGATCCACCAGCTGGGAATGGCAAGCTCCAAATGTATCTGAATGTGTACTTTAGAGAGAGACTCTCTGTCCAAACTATCTGCCTTTGGGTATTCATTTTCCTTTGTGTTTATCGTGCTCAATTGAAGTAAAGTTATGTCATTGAAAAACTTTATCATATTATTTGTGTTTTTTCTTGCTGGGGTTCAAATTCTTTCTTATTTTTTTCCATTTATAGAACCTTTTGCTAGGCAAGTTTATCCACAATGCCATAGCAGAGTATGGTATACTCTTTAATATATTTACTAATCTACTCTATACCTCCTGCCCCTAGTCATCCCTAGTACAATATGCAGATGATTCTACAGTCATCACCATCGCTGATACCCCCTATGAACTCATCTCTACCACTCAGGCATCCTTTCACTCAGTCAAAACTTAGCTCTCTAATAATTTGCTTATTCTGAACCCCACCCCCAAAAAAAAAACAAAAGTCATGCTTTTCTTATCTAAAAATGTTAATCACCTTAAACTTACTTTCTCTATACTTTCCCTCAATAACCCTGCTATTGAAGTTGAATCAAGCACAAAGCTCTTAGGTGTAATTATAGATGATCAACTTAAGTTTGACTTACATGTTAATTACTGTTTCCAGAAGACTCATCTAAAACTGGGCCTTCTATATAAAAATAAAAAGTTTCTCACCAACAAAGCAAAAGTAACCCCCTGTCATGCTTACCTCCTACCCAGCCTACTGTACATCTCTCACATCCTCACAAATCTCAAGTCCTCTCTCCTTATTAAATTATAATTAACCTACAACAAAGTAGCCATATTCATAGTGCACCAAACATATAAATCCCATCACTGTCTTGCACTAAAATACCTAAACTTGTTAAAATTACCTCACCAACTTCTCCTCTCTCAGCTCCTGATTAATCACTCCATTATATACCAGTCCTCCTTCTGCCCCAGCTTATCTCCTCTTATCTCTCAATATACTCCTACTAGATCTCTGCATAGCTCAGACCAAGACCTTTTACAGATCTATAAACCTAAGACCAAAATGGGATGCAACCTCTATAGCTACTCCTACTATGTCTTGGAACAGGCTGCCATTAGACATTAGGTCCCTCAATCAACTTAAACAATTCAAAGCGGCTACCAAGGAATACTTAAAAAGTATCTGTCTTGCCACTGTCCTCACCCCTCATAATCCTCCTCCTTACTATCCCCAAGCCAGTGCTCTACCTGCCCACTATGCTGTTCCTGCTTCACTGACCTTTACTTCTTTTTCCTCTTAGCTCTTCCCAGTCTTTTTTACCTCTCTTGTAACTGGCATCTTTACCATGACAGCAACCTCCTTACACTTCTATTAAAAATTTGCATCTCTTCTTTCTTCCTCAACTATGATGATGTACACTAAGTGCAAATGTATACTGTGACCCTTGTTCATTCTGCTCTTTGTCAAAATTGTACAGACACTGTTATACTGCTTTCTTATTTACACTTATTCTAAACACTTTTTTATACTTTATGTTAATTTTTAATTGTTTAACTCTGTTGTATTGTTTGTGGAGCTTTTCTCCCCGGGCCTCTGCTGAAAAAGGGGTTTTCAGCTCAATTGGACAATCCCAGTCAACAAATGTAAAATAAAATAATAATAAATAAAAAGACCTTGGTCAAGACAAGGTAACTAGTGTGCACCATCTTCCCTTCATCTATCTCTTTTGTGACTTTTTAAAAAAAACGTCCATTAGGTTGAGGAAACATTGACCTGCACTTGAGAATACCAAACTGTGATGAGTCCAGTGTTTGGAGGTTTCCTATGTCCTTATTATTTAGTTCCATGATAAGTCTTACCAAGGTTTTACATATGAGGCTAGTAAGACTTATGGGATGATAATTTCCTGGGTTGGGTGGATGGCCCACCCTAGTGCAGGGGTATGGGTTACTGTCCTCCATTTAGCTGGTATGAAGCCAGTTTTGAGGTTGATGTTGAAAACTGTTGTTAGGGGCATATAGATATCTTGTTTCATGCTATTCAAGATGCATCTTGGAATATTATCATGGCCCATAAAAGCTATATTTTAGGTCTTTGAGAATGCCTCCAGGACCTGGTCTTGTGTGATAGCTGGGGTTGTATGCTTTCCTAATATTTCTTGTGAAATTACCAGGGAAGCGGAAGTGACGACTGAGCAGAATTCACCAGATAGAAGGTTTGCTTATTTCCATATAGATGGTGCCATTTACCAGTAGTTCGGCACAATGTAGTGTATTGTCCTTGAGACCATAGATATAGCTGAAGAAGGCCTTGTTGTTTTCCTTGGCCTGGGTGGCTATTTTTTGCAGAAATTTGACCTTGGTAGTTTTTATTATATTCCTGAGTTGTTTGTTTAATTTGATGATTCGATTTCTATTTTACTGAGTGATGCACTTTTTATTTTTGGCTATTATTCTCCTCCTTTTGTTATACACCTTATTTATACAGTGATTACACCAGGGCCGTTTGTTTTTAGTGTTTGCTCCACACTTGCCTCTTTTGGGTATAGGTGTTTCTACACAATTTTGTATGTGTTGGTAAACATTGGCAGAGTATGTTTCTACATAAACAGCAGAGCTCTATGGGTTTGGGGGTGATGTCAGCCTAACCAAAGGGTTACTCTGAAGGAGGATGTTAGCCTTGGAGAAGTTTTTAAAAGTACATGGGTCTGGCTGGGACTCTGGTTTTACCTTTATTGTGAGAGAAATGGCTTTATGGTCAAACCTGACAAGTGAGGATGTTACACTGGGGATGGAGCATAATTCACCAATATTAGTGAAGACAAGGTCAAGGGTGTTGTTTCCCCTGTTGAGCACTCTGACTAGATGTTCAGGGGCATTTGTAATGACAAAGTCTAGGATTCTCTGGGCTTGCATACTAATAGTGGTATATGTTTCCCAGTCTATGATTAGATAGTTGAAGTTGCCAAGGAATATGCTATTTGGATTAATGCTAGTGACTATTTTGTTTAAGTAGTTGCAGTTACATTCCTGGGTCATATAGGGCATTTTGTAGTTTGCCATGACATGGTAAAGTGCTTTGGTGATGGTAAGTTGGGAATGACGGGTCTTAAGGACAACATGCTGCTTTACCACCCTTGATGTGAGCCTCTTTTGGATGAGGATGGAGACTCCTCCATGTTTCTACATTTCCCCATTGCACATATGTCTCTACCCTCTAGGGTGAAGAGGGCTTGCAGAGAGTGGATGTTTTTTAGTCTCCTAGTATTGGTCAGTAGTGCCCTTTAACCTTTCTTTATTTTGTTTTCCTGTGTACATAGGTTATCATCTGTCTCCCATTTTGTGAGTGTAATTAGTAGTCTGTTTTGTTTTCTCAGTTATGGGTCTTTGCATATTACATTTATGTCATTTATACAAAATGAACACAATGTTCTTCCAACAATGATCTAGCAGCTTGTTTCAGGTACTATGGGTATCAATATGCACTTCCTTCATTTTTCATTCAGTTTGTCCTTTTTATCTCACATTTGTTGATATTAGCCACATTTTGTTTCTAATTTTCTACTGATTTCCATTTATAATTAACTCAAGTCATACCATTTGTAGTAACAGTTTCAGGAATTCACCACAACTTATATGACAAAGTACTGTTAAATGAGTTGTCCAAAATATGTACTATCAAGTATTTCTTTATGGACAGATTCTTCAAATTAGTACATGCTGATGAGGACTTTATAAGAGTTGAGTAAATCCTACAAGTAATACAGCTAACAAAGCCAAATTATTTGTGTGCTTGCTTCATTGTTAATAAACATGATACATTGTCAACATTCACATATGAAAACTGTAGAAGATCTCCAGAAGACAAGAGGATGACAAATTTAAAATATTTCTCTAAGTAAAACTACACAATTATTGAAGCCAGTGATGGCTCCCACAGGTATTATATCTGAAGTGTTCTTATTTAGTTTATGTTTACAAGTACTATTTACAGAAAAGTATTGTTAGTTGTGTAGCTTACTCTCTGGTTATTTTGTGCAACTTTAAAATGTGACAGTACAACACTGTCTAATTTGGTATCAGAAATATCACTGACTAGTTATACATAGCAGATGCAGAATGCTATAATTCAAAGTGGAAAGGGAGGATGAAGCTCAAGAAATACGAAGAGACTGGGGCTTTGGATGCAGATCTTTAAGGAGAATAACAGTCATACAGAATATTATATTCATAAAGTAGCAGAAAGTATTCTAAGATCCAAGCCAACATGGGAATGGAGAAAGGAGATTCTGGCGATGGGGATGACTGCAATTAGGGGCACACAGAATAGGCAAGAGGGGGCTGAAATTTACTGGAGAAAACTGGCAAAGGAGCACAGTTATTGTGAGCAAATTACAGAGGGGAAGGTAATTGAATGGGAAGAGGCCGAGAAGACATTTGGACTACAGGCTAGAGACTGCCTTCCCTATCAAGGATTGATATCATAGTTTAGGCAAACAGAAAGGAACAGGGAGATCTTATGTGAAAGATCACCACTGGTACAGTTTTTACTAGATTTTAGATCAGAAGCTGCTGTTAAAAAACAGATATTTAGTAGGGCATATAAAATTATTGCATGATAAGTATAGGAATCAATAACAGGAGGTTAGAAAGGATTGGGAGAAGAGACTGGATAAACACAACACCAAGAAACAATGGAAGGATATATGTATGCCTCCCAAATATGCAAGAAGTTCTAGAAGTTTTAGGATTTTTGCTTAGAAGTGCTTGCATAGGTATTTTTAAACCCTGAGAAGGTTCTAATGATTTTTTTCTTCAGGAAAACCGCAAATGTTTGAGATGTGATAGGAAGAAAGAGGCAAATGGGAATGTAGTTTTTATGGGAGTGTAATGAGTTGCCAGACTTTAAAACTTCTTGTAGACTACTCTGTCAGAAATACTTGGTATAACTAAGGAAATTGTTTTTTTGAGCTGTGATACAGAATCAGAATTACCTAGACATAGTAAGGCCTTGCTGAGTTTAATTTTGGTGTCTGACAAAAAACAAGTTAGTTGTTTACTAGGGGAAAAAATGCAGTATAAAATTTACTGTAATGTCTACCTGCTTTGCAATGAGTGCCTATAATAGCTAGACATATAAAATTTACATAACTTCTACCTGTTTTGCAAAGCATGCCTATAGTACTTAAACATAAAATTTACTGTAATGTTTACCTGCTTTGCAATGAGTGCCCATAGTATCTAGACATTTGGTTAGCCAGTTTGACAGATGATCTGTTTAGGCAGTTGGGGCTAGTGCTTTCATCAAACTGTTGTGAAGCTGGCCTAGTATCAGAGCAAACAGTTGACTTCAAATAAGACCCTCCCCAGCAACAATCCACTTAGTAGATAGTCTGAAGATATTCTGCATTTGAATCACCTCTGAGGTCAAAGAAAGAAGTGAGCTGTATAATAGGAATGGACGAGTGTTACCATTGGTTTCATTTCATTAGCATCCTAAACTAATGGAAAAAACACAAAGACATATTAACAGGGAAAGGTTCCTTTTTTGGATTGATATATGATGCAGCAACAAACAGAGGAGTCTTGAATGATGACACGAGTTAGTGAACAGACACAATTGATGTCAGCTCAAATAGGCAAAGAATTGCTTTTGAGAATATATAAAAAGGGCTTTAAGAAAACAACTAAGATATAGCTTGGATAATTCACTTCTGAATTTGATGGTTGAATCACACCTTTTGTCAAATTTCAGCCAAGGATTTTAAATGCACTATGAGGTCTATTGCCATGCCAAAAATACTTAAAAAAGCCACAGCTGAGGGAAATGCACCACACCCAATCCAACCCTTTAGACGCATATGAAATAGATAAACAAAGAATAGCCATCATGTTAATGATATTCACAAACCAGGAAGGAGAGAGGGGCTAAGAGTACCATTCCATATCCCAATGCTCCCTATTTTTATCAACATCAAGTAGCAATTACCACAAAGAAGAGTACCATTCCAGGTCTCAGAGCTCCCTCCCTTAACAACATCAAGTAGCAATCACCTCAAAGAAGAGTACCATTCCAGGTCTCAGAGCTCCCTCCCTTAACAACATCAAGTAATAATCACCTCATAGAAGAGCAGCATTCCAGATCTCAATGCTCCCTATCCTCATCAACATCAAGTAATGATCACATCATAGAAGAGTACCATTCCAGGTCTCAGCGCTCACTATCCTTATCAACACCAAGTAACGATCACCTCATAGAAGAATATTGTTTCAGATCTTCACCCTCCCTATCCTCATCAACATCAAGTAATGATCACATCATAGAAGAGTACCATTCCAGGTCTCAGAGCTCCCTCCCTTAACAACATCAAGTAGCAATCACCTCAAAGAAGAGTACCATTCCAGGTCTCAGAGCTCCCTCCCTTAACAATCTCCTTATAGAAGAGCAGCATTCCAGATCTCAACGCTCCCTATCCTCATCAACATCAAGTAATGATCACATCATAGAAGAGTACCATTCCAGGTCCCAGTGCTCTCTATCCTTAACAACATCAAGTAATGATCACATCATAAAAGAGTACCATTCCAGGTCTCAGCGCTCCCTATCCTTATCAGCATCAAGTAACTGTCACCTCATAGAAGAATATCGTTCCAGGTCTCCACCCTCCCTATCCTCATCAACATCAAGTAATGATCACATCATAGAAGAGTACCATTCCAGGTCTCAGAGCTCCCTCCCTCAACAACATCAAGTAGCAATCACCTCAAAGAAGAGTACCATTCCAGGTCTCAGAGCTCCCTCCCTTAATAACATCAAGTAACAATCACCTCATAGAAGATCAGCATTCCAGATCTCAACGCTCCCTATCCTCATCAACATCAAGTAATGATCACATCATAGAAGAGTATCATTCCTGGTCTCAGAGCTCCCTATCCTCATCAACATCACGTAATGATCACATCATAGAAGAGTACCATTCCAGGTCTCAGAGCTCCCTATCCTCATCAACATCAAGTAATGATCACATCATAGAAGAGTACCATTCCAGGTCTCAGAGCTCCCTATCCTCATCAACATCAAGTAATGATCACATCATAGAAGAGTACCATTCCAGGTCTCAGAGCTCCCTATCCTCATCAACATCAAGTAATGATCACATCATAGAAGAGTACCATTCCAGGTCTCAGAGCTCCCTATCTTTAACAACATCAAGTAATGATCACTTCACAGAAGAATTTGCAAACAGTTGAACACCTGGGTAACTGAGACTGTAAAGTAACCAAATCAGACCACAAACAGATAAGTTCCTTTCAACTAAGGTAGGGTACAATGGAAAAAAATGTCTTTTTGCTTGTTTAGTTTGCAGTTTGACAGCAAAGAATAGTCATGAATCACTAACTGGAGGCCATCATTTGCAATATCAGTAGTTTTACATACATCCCCCTGCTGTTCTAGACTAAATAACAAGATGTTGCTTTGCCCATTATAATCAAGGGTTTCAAGGCCAGATTAATGAGAAAGAATGACAAAGGGCAAACCTGCCATGCAGTAACACTGATGGGGAAAGGACTGGATAAAACATTATTAACTTTCTCTAACAGTGAAGGAGAGGAATAGAGGCTTAGCACCCCCCAAAAGAATTTGGCTGGAATGTCCATCTTCATTAGTCTAACAAAAATAAACAGAGACTTTCTCACTAAAGGTTCTTGCTCCAAGGCAAAACAATAAAAAGCAAACAACCAACAGGCTGATATGAAAGTTTTAATAAAACAAACAATGAGTGCTTTTGGGTCTAAGCCCTTCTTCAGATAAAATAAAATACATACAGCTCAACACTTATACATCATGTTAAAAACATCCTATCAAATAATATACAAGCATTTAACTCTCCACCTTTTTAAGGCTGGTTTTTATAACACAATTAAGGCCAGGTGCTTTATCAGCACCTAGCTCTATGATCCATTTTAACTCATTGTATTTTGTAAGATTCACAATATCTCCACCCCTGATGTTAGACTTAGCAACTTGCAACACCATAAATGTAAAAGTATGATTCTCAAATAAGGCTATATGCTGATACAGTGCATTATGAGTATTTTTTAGCCTAATAGCTGAGAGATGTTTCAATATTCTTTCTTTTAGTTTACAATTGGTTTTGCCCATGTAAAAAGATAAACATTGTCGACACTGAGCTATTTATTTAATGAATTATTTAATTGTTTATGGGTAGAACACCCTGTTACCCCTATTTGTAAATCCCTTCCAAAGATACATAAAGATTTAAAAATACCACCAATGAGACCTATGGTCTCAGGGAGGGGCTAGGTAACAGAACATTTATCCATGTGAATAGAGAGTAAATTAAAACCAGTAGATGGTGCAGTGGTTAGCATTGCCACCTCACAGCAAGAGGTTCTCCAGTTCGATCCTCGGCTGGGGTTCCTTCTGTGCGGAGTCTGCATATCCTCCCTGTGGTCGCATGGGTTTCCTCTGGGTGCTCCAGTTTCCTCCCACATCCCAAAGACATGCTGTAGGTGGATTGCACACTCTAAATTGGCCCTAGGTGTGAGTGCGTGCATGTGTGTGCCTTCTGTGGAAGGTTGCACCCAGCTGGCAACTCGACACCGTAAAACTCCACTGCCAATCATGAGTGGACAGGTGATCCACTGTGGCAACCCCTAACCGGAAAAAGCCAAAAGAAGAAGACTCCCTACATATCCAAGAATATTGAAGGACACAGCATATTTTTTAAGGTCATTGCATGATTTTACAAATGGGTCGGATTGTTGTGATTGTTTATTGGTCACTCTTGATGTTAACAATTTGTTCACTGTTATTTCAAATGAATATGGGCTACAAGCCACTGAGGCAGTCCTAATGAGGAAAAGCATTTATGATGTACATATGAACACATTGATTTATAAAATGTTGAAACTAGCTTTGGAAAATAATGTCTTTATGTACCAAGGAAATTATTATCGACAGATAAAGGGCATTGCGATGGGCACACCATGTGCCAACTCTTATGCAAATTTAGTTTTTGTCCATTGGGAGGATATGACAATTTTTAAGACAGAACATATGTGGCAGAAACAGTTAGTATATTTTGTGAGATTTGTGGATGATATTTTTTTGTTGTGGAGGGGCAACATTGATGAATTAACTGCATTTGTTAGTTACTTAAAAAGCAGTACAGATTTTGTAAGATTTACTGTGAGTAGCTCTTTTACCAGTATTGATTTTTTGGATGTGAAACTTTCTAAAGGTGAAGATGGGAAATTGCAAACATCCTTATATAAAAAGGCTTGTTGGAAAAATAATCTGTTATCTTTTGACAATATGCATCCTAGGCATACATTTAACAATATAGCAAAAAGGCAGTTACAAAGGACATCTCGTCTAAGCACTGATGATTTGGTATTTGAGCAAGAAGTCATGAATTTGAAATCTAATCTGAGTGGAAGAGGATATACTAGCAAAGTTATAGATCAGGCTACCCAGACCATCAAAATAGATAGACAAAATAGAGCCAAGTCATGGTTTTCCAACAGAGATGCTATTGACCGTTGTGTGAACAATAAGCATGTTGAAAAAAGGCAAAGTCTAATTTTTATATATAGCAATAATATAGGGGGTATATGTGAGACTGTGAAACGCAAGTGGAATGTTTTGTTAAGTGATGATACATCGATTAATATAGTGGGAGAGAAACCAGGATTTAGTTTTAGACATAATAAAAACTTAAAAGATTTACTTTGTCATGGACATGGTTTAAGTAATGTAATTAGTAGTATTTCTCAATGGAAAGGCAAATATGCCTGTAGAAATTGCAGAGCTTGTGCATATATTAAGAATGATAATATATTTATCTAATCAGTGACAAAAAGGAGCTATACTCTGCACAAGTATGCAGACTGCAATACAAGTAGTCTTATTTACTTGGCTCAATGTCGACAATGTTTACTCTGCATCAGTATGCAGACTGCAATACGCATAATCTTATTTACTTGGCTCATTGTCGACAATGCGTACCTTTTTACATGGGCAAAACCAATTGCAAACTAAAAAGAAAGAATATTGAAACATCTCTCAGCTATTAGGCTAAAAAATACTCATGATACACTGTATCAGCATATAGCTCTATGTGAGAATCATACTTTTACATTTATGGTGTTGCAAGTTAAGTCTAACATCAGGGGTGGAGATATTGTGAATCTCACAGAATACAGTGAGTTAAAATGGATCATAGAGCTAGGTGCTGATAAAGCACCTGGCCTTAATGGTGTTATACTCTAAAACCAGCCTTAAAAAGGCAGAGAGTTAAGTACTAGTATATCACTGGATAGGCTGTTTTTAACATGATGTATAAGTATTGAGCTGTATGTATTTTATTTTATCTGAAGAAGGGCTTATACCCGAAAGTGCTCATTGTTTGTTTTATTAAAAGTTTCATATCAGTCTGTGGTTGTTTGCTTTTTATTTTTCTCATCTTCATTAGTATATCTAATTAAATACCAAGCTCCCACAATTAAAATACTTTGCGACATCAAGTTGTTCCCATTATCCAAGGTCTCATCACATTTCAGGACACAAGCAATTGTTTTACTTTAAATATTCAGGCAGCATTCATATTTATGTGATCCACAATTCACCATCATTGAGAAGTTTGGTAATTCTGTTGGCTGATTCTTAGTTCAATATAGTAACTTCATATTATCAATAACCTACATTTATAGTGTCATGCACTGGTACTTGGAGGTAAACTGCAGTATGTTTTATAGATTTAATAACTTCAGCATGTTACAAATTTTACTGTTGGAAATAACATATTAAATTTGTTTTGATAAAAATATTCCAGCAAATCTTTTATTTAACTACTCTTAGTTGTGTTACTTCAGGAGTGTTTTACACTGTTTGGCTTGTATAAATCTAGGCAAAACAATATTAAGCACCTGTTTGCAATCTAAAGTAGCAGTAGTATTGGTTAAGACTAGGGGAGAACAAAGTAAGTTTCTGTCTGTAACAACTCCAGCAGAAACTTGCCATCCTTAATAGTTTTCTACTTTCTCTGTATTGATTTGACAACATCCTGCTTATAAAACATATAGCAATAAGAATCAGAGATGTTACATAACCCTTTGTTGAATTCACAAAGATACTGTTCAGTGACTTGAGTCATATGTTAGAAGAGATGGTTTTCAATTTAAGGCCTTAGTACTGATATATCATGAAAGGTAATTTGCTGAAAACTTTACTTTCTTTAAGGAGGGTTAAACCATTGTAGTATTTGTAAAAGAATATTATAATCATTGCTTTCTAAAACAGTTGTCATTTTATTGTAACAAAGTTTCTCATTATTATGAATAGAAATAAACATATATCAAAGGTTTATGAGATAGCTATCCTGCTCCACAACCAGAGAAGGTCCAAGGAAATGTGGATTCTTCAGAATTTTACAGTCATGAGGTCTGACAAGCAAATCAGTTTTCTTCTCACTCTTAAGGCAGACGGGACTTTTTATTTAAAGTAGGCGCTTCTTTGCTGCATATAACATAATTCCTCCAGACAACAACAAGCACAGCGATAGCTATCCTGCTCCACAACCAGAGAAGGTCCAAGGAAATGTGGATTCTTCAGAATTTTACAGTCATGAGGTCTGACAAGCAAATCAGTTTTCTTCTCACTCTTAAAGAAACTAAGAAAATGAATTTATGAACATTTATATGCCATAGGAAGGAACAATTTGACAAACGCATTAGCTAGGCACATTCTTGAATATCCAGAACAGTTTCTTATTTACTGTTATTCATCAGGTTAATACTGACATTAGAGGTGGGCCCTGGCAGCTCCATTTAGAAGAGCAGGAGTTGTTCTGGCAAGTTAGAACATCTGCACAGCTACCACCAGAGCTAAATGATGTTGCCTCTATTAAGTGTATTTTAAAATTAAAAGCCTTACGTAGATAAACTAGTAGGTAATGATGCCTCTTTGGTAAGGTTATTAAATAACATGGTTGGTGGTTTGTTTTTATATATATATATATATATATATATATATATATATATATATATATATTTATATACACATTGAGTGGTTTTTATTATATATTAAATTTAAACCATTTTATTCTATTTTATTATATTGTATTTTACTTGATATCTATACCTATGCTTTTATATAGTTATACATTTATATATTAAAATGCGTAGGGGTTATATTAATTCTGTATAAGTTTGATGAATTTGTTAATTTGTTAATTAGCTAATTGTTTAGGTCAGCTGAAGTGGATTGAATTATGATTTAAGCACAGTGTAATGCTGTGGCTTTGTACTTTGTCTGAGGAAGGCTGTATATTATTGCAGCCGAAAGCGCTTACTTTAAATAAACAGTCCGTGCCGTTTTTTATCTGGTTGCTGCTGCTTGGTATTCTTATTTTCAGTTTAGTTGTTGGTTTTTTGTCTGTTGGTTCTTCTCACTCTTGATGACATGATATGTTTGAGAATAGTATAATTATTTTCAGTGTATTTGTATCACGTGTTAGTTGTCTACATGCATACCTGAATGGAAGATGAGGTCATATTTTCAACAGTGTCTGCTTAGCTGTTTCATCACTACTTTTAAGAGGTATTTTTAGTATGGATTGCTGATATGCATGTTTCTGCCAAAATAAAGCTTCCAATTGGGGTTTACACAGCTACACTCACAATGAAATACAAAATTAGTGAGGGCTGTGAGCTGCTGACAAGTTTCAGCCTTATAGTTCTGGTTGTGAGATCTTCATTCCCTAGCCATAAAACTGTGTGACCTGAGCAAGCCTTTTAAAAACACAACTGTTCACAAACCGCTCTTGAAAAGAGATGCATGTCTTTTAGGTACTCCTGCTTAGCAAATGAATAAGTAATAAAATATAGCAACTTACTTTCTTGTTTCAGTTTCTGAAATGGTACTTCTAACATATTCAGTAGATATGAATTTTCCTGTATTCCTTAGCAGAATCACTGCAGTATGAATAGTACTGCACTTACCAATGTGTTTTAGATACTTTTTATATAATTTGTAGTAACTTATTGCAAAATTCAGAAATACAGTCTGCATCTTCTACAACCATTATTCTGCATAGTGCACAGAAAAGTCCAAAACACATTTCACAGAGAAATTCACAACAGTTTTTCAGAAGCATATATTTCTGCATACTGAAGCATTAGTTATTTCACAGCATATACAAAAATGAGCAGCACATGACTCAGAGATGTCTTACTGAACACCGAAGCTGAGCTAAAATGGTGGTAGAATGCTGTTACGGGGAGACCACCACAGGAGTAGGTCTGCTGTGCTCCTATGGAAGCATAGATAGCTATCATCTGATATATGTATATATATATATATATTATATATATATATATATATATATATATATATATATATATATATATATATATATATATATATGTATATAAAGCATGGTTATTTTCCGATTTAAGTGGGCATTCCTTACTATTTCCCTTAAGAATGGCACATCTTAATCTGATTACAATTTATAATATTGCACCTAGTGTCACTATAATGGTTGAGAGTTCTATCACTTATAGTATGTACAATGCCATTCTCTGAATAAAATAATGCCAGACTACATTTCCTCTATTTTCCTTGTGTTACAGTACGTTTTGTACCAACAGGTGAAGGTGAAGGCACACAAATAGAGGAGGAGTTATTAGTGATAAAAGTAAGACATATGCAGCAAGCACTGTGTAACTAAAACCATGCTGGTAGTAAAAGCAACAAACTTAATTCCAAGTGGTGTGTCTGTGTGTGTGTGTGTGTGTGTGTGTGTGTGTGTGTGTGTGTGTGTGTGTGTGTGTGTGTGTGTGTGTGTGTGTGTGTGTGTGTGTGTGTGTGGACATGTGTGTGTGTGTATATGTGTGTGTGTGTGTGTGTGTGTGTGTGTGTGTGTGTGTGTGTGTGTACGTGTGTGTGTGTGTGTGTGTGTGTGTGTGTGTGTGTGTGTGTGTGTGTGTGTGTGTGTGTGTGTGTGTGTGTGTGTGTGTGTGTGTGTGTGTGTGTGTGTGTGTGTGTGTGTGTGTGTGTGCGCTCGCATGCGTATTTGTGCATGAGTGTGCATGTTTATATGTGTCTGTGTAATCGTGTGCATGTACATGTGTTTGTGTGTGTGTATTTGCATGCATACCTGGTCCTCTCCCATTTTCTCTGAATGTAAGCATGCTGCCTTGGGAATACCCTGAAACAGACACCTGTACAAAAGTGTTAAGTTATTCTACTTTAAGTGAACATCTTGAACAAAGACCTGCACAAATTAAAAAATTACTTTTAAATCTAAAAAGTTATACATTCATTTTATAAAGAGTAAACCCATGCTCCTTGACATGCTACAAATCACCGCCCTGCAAAGCTCTGTTCCTGATTTTAAAGAATGTCTTTGATTTTGTTCATATGTTGGTTTATTCCTCGTAAAGTGTGTGTGTGTGTGTGTGTGTGTGTGTGTGTGTGTGTGTGTGTGTGTGTGTGTGTGTGTGTGTGTGTGTGTGTTGGTAAATAATTATGCATTACAATTACTAAATAAAGAGATATTTGAGTTAAAGACTTCAGAAATTGCATGCTAATTCAAAACTTCTTCTACCACATTTCTAAGTATATGAAGGCAACATTTAAAATGTATCCATATTTGGGGCCTTTGGCTCCCCTTTATTGCCTGGCTCTGTTACTGATTTCTGAGCTAAGAGGTTGAGAGCTGTACATCTCTTCCCTGGAAATGACTATTTCCTCAGGGATGCAGGTTCTATATGCTTAAATCGTTAAAGACCTAGGAATTCATCAAGCTCTGCAAATGGATACCAGCTCACCCATACCTCTCAGCTGTCCAGATTTTCACAGAATGTTCAGATTTTTGCCTCATATTTTGACAGGTCCTTATAACATTTGTGGGTTTTATTTATTTCTTTATAGATTTTTGATAATGGGTAAATTAACTGATCCATCACAGACCATTTTCAACCGCAACCCAAGCACAAGGCTTAAATAATTAACTGCACAGATATTTCACGGTAAAGAGAAAGTGAACATAAATGCATCTTATTATTAATGTAGTTTGAATACCACCATATTAATATAGCCTTTGCATATTTACCACACTTTTTATAAAAATATTTATTTATTGATCTATTTGTTTGCTTATTTATTTATTGAGAAGGATATTGGGCTGATCCAAAATGTGTCCATTTAAGTTACAGCCCGGGAGTTGCATCTGAGATATCAAAAGTAATACAATAGATGAGTAAGAGAACTAAGTACTATATATTACTCAGTTGTTTTTGTGAGGAGCACAGTAGTAAGTAGCTGACAGCAAATAAATTGAAAGAGGTTCAGAATATACATATCAGAGGTATAGAATAGAAAAAAGACAAAAGCAAGATAAAATCAAAACAAAAAGTAAAATATATAATACACAAATTTCAAACTGGTATGGGGAGTATAAGGTGGTTAGTTGTGAAGAGTTAGGTGTTTGGTGGTGAGTCATTAGCTGAAATGCTTTGGTAGCTGGAAGGGGTTGAAAGAAGGGGTAGTAGGTAAATAGTTGTACTAGTTAGAGAACTATGTTTCAGCTGGAGTTAAAGTTATAAAGTTGTAAAGATATACCCACAACTAAAAGGAGGGCATGTCTGGTTAGTTTATGTTATTGGTGGATGACTGAAGCATGTACAGGTAGCTTTCTTGCCAAAACAGGGGAAAAGTTTGTCTCTGAATGTAGTGTGTGTGTGTGTGTGTGTGTGTGTGTGTGTGTGTGTGTGTGTGTGTGTGTGTGTGTGTGTGTGTGTGTGTGTGTGTGTGTGTGTGTGTGTGTGTCACAGAGGTCAGTGGGATGTAAATCCCATAATTTGAGTGCCAGAAAGTAAGGTCATGTAAGTAAACTTACCATAAAAGTAGATGTTCAAGTAATCATTCCTGCTGTATCTTTAGCTATATGGGCTATATCCTGCCAAGGCTGCAACAGCTGGTCAGCTTCCAAATCTTCAGGGCACCTTCCATGTGCTTCACCTGATATAAACTGCCAACAAAACATCAGATGCCACAGGACTGTACACAATAAAGATTTAATAAAAATGTATACA
This sequence comes from Protopterus annectens, assembly GCF_019279795.1. Lineage (NCBI taxonomy): Eukaryota > Metazoa > Chordata > Ceratodontiformes > Protopteridae > Protopterus > Protopterus annectens. The sequence goes on along the minus strand of NC_056751.1, from coordinate 88,607,078 downwards.
TAAAAATGAACGTTTAGAACTTTCGCCCACTATTAATATCATGCCTGTCTTCAGAAACTTCCACATGCTCAAACAGTTAAGCATCTCAAGCTGAGCTGTATAAAAAGACAGGTTGGGATGCCAGGCCCTTCAGGGCTTTCATGCCAACTGAGAGAGGAAGGCTGAGTCCTGATAGGACATAGCTAGGGGTAAATATATATCTACTATTATTAGTCAAGCCAAAGAAATGTCTAGGTGCTTTATGTTGACACATTTGCATTGATAAAAACACATCAACACACTACAGAGCATGCTCTTAGGCTAATCCTTGCAGATAAAACAAATGTGCATTTTACAGGGGGAGCAAATGCCCCCCTGTGCTCCACACCCCTATCTAATTATATATACTAACTCTGAGATTGCACAATCCCCAGGGAAATGGCATATCCTCAAAAACCCACAGAAGAAGCCAATGCATTAGCAGAGTGAGCCTTGACACTGCCTAGAATAGTTTTGTTGTGGTGTCTGTGGTCTGTTTTGCAACAGATTGTCCCTTCTTCTTACCTTCATAAGAAATGAAAAACTGATCTGAATATCTGAAAGATTTTGTTCTGTCAAGATAGTACCTGTTGTCTGTGCATGTCCAGGGTATAGAGTATCCTCACTTCCTCAGTTTTGGGTTCAGGAAATAAAAGAGGGAGAGGAATAGTTTGGCTTGAAGACAACTTGAATACCACTTTAGGCATAAAATAAGGATTAGTTCTTAAAGAAACAATGTCTCTGTGGAAAATGAGATAAGGTTGAATCACCATAACAGTTTGCAATTCCAGATACTCTTCTTGCAGAGGTTAGAAAAAGCATCTAAAATAGTTTTCCATGTTCACAAACTTAAGTCAGCCTAAGCAGCTGGTTCAAATGGAGCAAATGTTAGCTTTTCTAACACAAAATTAACATCCCAAGGAGAAACCACTAGCCTTCTTGAAGGTTACTTATGCAAAACTCCTTTCAAAAACATTTTCACATGAGGATGCATTGAAGGAGGGAGATCCATGGACATGCATGTTGAAATAGCCAACAAATGAACCTTGACAGAGGATTAAGAAAGGCTACAGGATAGTAACTTACATAAATATTGTAAAAACAGAGAAACACTAACCCTAAATGGCTGCTGGTTATGTGGCTGGCACCAACTAGAAAACTTTTTCCATTTGTTAATATATGATTTTCTAGTAGCAGGCTTTCTTGCTTCCATTACTACCTGTTGGTGCCTAAAGGGAATTAAGACCCTATCATCCAGGCAGTCAGCTGAATTTGACTGAGCTCAGGATATATATCAGACATACCTGTTCTTGTGACAGCAAATCAATTATGTGAGGGAGTGTGTGGTAACTGGCCCTAGCCATTTCCAAAAGAAGAGAAAACCACTGTTGCCTGGGCCAGATAGGTGTCACCACAATGATCTTGGGGGATTTCTTCTGAATCTTCAGAAGTACCCTGGATATCAGTGGAAAGGGTGGAAAAGCACAGAGAAACATTTCTTTCAAAGAAAAGGAAAAGGCATCTGTCTTTCAGGCCTTCTTGCAAGGAGTTCTAGTGCAGAATTTTGCCAGCTGATTGTTCAGAGAGGAGGCAAAAAGGTTTTCTTGAGGAATTTACCATATATGGATCAAGTCTTGGAAGACCCCTAATCTAATTTCTATTAATGAGGGATCTGCCCTTGTCCTGGTCTTGTCTGGCCACACAGATTTGCTCTAGTAGGATGTAGGATGTAGGATGCCTGTAGTGTGACATTGTGCTGTAAAGCTCTATCCCAATGGGTAGTCTTGCATAGGGAGTGATCTGGTTCCCTCTTGCTTTGTTGATGTATCATATGTCCGTGGTATGGTCCTTAACAACTCAGGTACAGGGGATCAAAGATTATTCAGAGACTTATGTGCCTTGATTAGGGCAAGCATCCATTTTATACTGATGTGCTTGCATCTGTCCTTTGTGTCTCAGATATCTTGCACTTTTATCCCTCCTGACACTGCTCCCCAAGCAAATCTGATGCATGTGTGGTGACTGATTGATTTGGAGTAGATGCAAGAAGGGGAGCCTGGATTTAGAGATATTTGCTGTCTCCACCAAGTGATTTCTCAACTGTCAAATCCCAGAACTGGAATTTGAAAAGTTAATGAGTGTTGGTGCTGGGACCAAACACACTTCAGATACCATTGTATCTTTCTCACATGGAGTCTTGCCAGGGGTATCATGAAAATCATAGATGCCATGAGACCCAAAATCCTGAGGGATTCCCATGCAGAGATTGAAAGCTGAGTGGAAAACCCTTGATGTAGATCTAGATAAAGATCTATCTTTTCCTATGGAAGAGAAGCTCTTTGAACTGAAGTGTCTGGCAAACCCAGGAACATAATCATGTGTGATGGAGTCAAAAAAGACTTTTGGATGTTCTCCTGGAATCCCATTTTGTGTATGAAATCTCTCACCCAAGACAGAGACTTCTGACACTGAAAAAGACTCTGCAAAGATAAGCAAGTCATCTAAATATGGAAAAAATGTGGATACCCTGAAGCCTGCAATGACCTATAGCTAGAGCTAGACACTTTGTGAACAGTTTGATCAGTGGATAGTGCAAAGGGTAAGGCAGAAAACTGAAAATGTGATCCTGACACACAAAACTTTATGAAATGTCTGAAATCTGTACGAATACAGATGCGATGATAAACATCTTTTAAATCTGGTTTTGCTAGAAAATATAAACATGGAAGAATGAGTAACAGATTGTGAAGGGACAGCATTTTGAACATGGGCACTAATCCAGATTGGTTTAGAAAAGTAAGATCCAGAACCAGCCTCCACGCATTTTCTTTTTTTAGCACCAAAAACATCCTTGAATAAAAACCCTTCCCGAACTACGAAGGAGTAAATGGCTCTATTACTCAAATAGGCAACATATATTGAAGGACAGGAGGCAATAGAGAAGTCTGATCTACTAGATGAGGAATTACTCCCTGAAAGAAATGTGTCAGGAGTTGGCAGAATGGTTGAGGTGTTTACCTCACAGACACAGGGTACAGAGTTTGTTTCTCATCTTTAGAGAAACTGCCTATGCTTAAAATGGTCCTCAAGGGCAGCTATCCCAATAATAACTATTAACCCATAAAGGGGAGGAATGTCCTCCTACTGCCATCTGTAAGTTTGAAGAATGATCTTCAGAACCTGTTTGTCTTAAATTATCTGTTGCCAAAGAGAGAAATTGAGATTCAGACTTTGTGTAAGGGAAAATGGACTGCCAGGGCGGAGGGGATATGGTCCCTTAAATTATCATTCTGACTTGTTTGGCTGTCCTTTGTTTTGTTTTGAGGGGGTTTCTTGCCTTACTTTTGAACCCACCCCTTACCACTGCTTCTTAAATGTCTGTTTACCAACATTTTGCTAAGACTGTTTATTTTGTTTTTTGCCAAAAATGGATGATGGGGTAAAGCATCCCTTGGAAACTTTGGAAAAGGAGGGCTGAAAAAATCTGAGAGATTCCCTGAATTGGTTTACTCCTCTCATCATATTTTTTGATAACTTCAGCAGAAGAGAGTCCAAAAATTACCTCACTGTCCAAAGGAGAATTTAAAATCTCATTTCATCATCTTCTGGGAGGTTTGAAGAATGCAGCCAGGCAAACCTCCTCAACACAGTACCAATGGCCATAACCCTGGAGAGAGAATCAACAGCCATACATCCACTTTAAATAATGAGTTGTGACCAGTGAAATGGAAGAAACTAAACCATTTAAAACACAATTTTCCTCACAAGAAGAAACTGCAGACAAAGCATGCCTTATACTTTCACAGTTAGTCAGGATTCAGAATAAATGTTAATGTATGAGCCTGACAATTCAAAATTCTGATAATCAAAGTTGCAGAATCATGCATACACTTTTTCCATTATTTACAAATAATCTCCACGTCCTTATCAGAAAGAGTAGGATTTGAATTAACTAAAGCTATAGCTGCTGGGTCAGGTTTGGGATGAGTGCATATAAACTTGAAAGACTGAGGAACCTTATGCAATCTATTCGCTTTTTAGGGGCAGTGGGCTGATAATCATGGAAACTCCAAGAAGTGGCACACATAAAAACTCTAATTTTGACAGCACAGGAGGGATTGGAGAAGGTTCTGGAAATTCCACTTGTAGCAGCTCATAGTATTTTCTGTGGGTGTGAGAAACCTCAGTGTTCCCCACTGAAAACACTGGCACATTCTGGAAATAGTTTCAGATAAAGTGAATCCTCACGGGGAGTAACAGATATTATGCTCTCCTCTGAATATGAATCAGAAATCTGAGGAGAAAGCCCTACATTTGTTCCTTCATCTTCTTGTCCAGCTTCAGAATCTTGAATTGCTTCAGGAAAAGAGGAATCCCTATTTCTTTTATCAGAAACCACCTTGCAAGAAGGACCAATAGCCTAAGACTGAGCAAGACCTAATAAAATACTCCTGTCTAAGGAAATATGAGCAGGAGCAGAAACATGTTTAGTTTTCCATTTCTTTCTGACAGGAAAATTGGGGCCAACAGGTTGTTAATGGCAACAGCAGCTTCCCTGGGGATGGGTACAACATTCTGACTAAACAGGGAAGACCCTCCTGCCTCTTCTCCCATGAATGACAAGAATGGTTTTCCCTTGCCCACTAAGAGAACCCCAACAGATACAGAAGACACGGCTAAACCTTGGTCCATTGTGGTTGTAGGTGATACACCAGAGGGATCCAAGGTAAAGATGAATGGTTTAAGGAACCGGCTCTGGCCACAGCAGAGTCCCCCACCTGTGGCTAAAGCAAACTACTAACTTGCTGTGGTGGCAAAGGCTGTTAGCTTAACTTTTTCTTTTTGTGGTTGGAAGAAGGACGAACCATGGTACCAGTAGTTTGTTCCTGATCAAGCTGAAAAATGTTCCTCTTTCCTGGGAAACCAGGCAGCACATGCTGATAAAAGTTCAAAATCCTACAAAAGTCACTTTTTCCAAGTAAAAACACAGTAAAAAATATCACATTACTGCACTTTGTCAGCCCCAAAAAGTAAAATAAACACATTTTTCTTGAAAAAAAATGTTTTTAACAACTTTTATACTGACAGAAAAAAGTCCACTCCCATTTATGACAGTCTGTTAAAACACAGATTCCTAAATTAAAAACATACTTCCTAACTTAGAAAGTACATTTAAACAATGCATTTTAAATGTGGAAGGTTTTTCCCCAAAGGAAGTTTATATGCCCACAATGGAACAAGCCAACCATCAAGCCTCAAAAGCACGAAGAGCAGCACTCTCTTCAGTAGCAGGAAAGCTCTGAAGGGCTAGGCACTCAAACCTGTCCTTTTAGGCAGCTCAGCTTGAGCTTCCTAATGGTTTGCATGCATGGAAGGTGCCCTGAAGCTTTGGAAGCTAGCCAACTGTTATATCCATGGCAAGATATAATTCATATAGCCAAGGCTAGTGCAGCAGAAATCAATATGGCAAACCTCTCAGAATGTGTGTTCTGGGGAGGATTATGAATTTCGTGGTCTGATTCGGACTTTGGCACAAGTGGCTTGTGAGCAAAGTTGATAGGGGGTGTATTTGATAACTCTTCTATTCCTGACAGGGACTGGGGATTCACTGTAAAATGTTTTATAGATTAGGCAGAGTAGTAGTAAATCTGAGTTTTCCTTCGTGGGAAGCCAGATGGTCAGTAGAGAGTGACAAAATGATACTCATTTGTAAGGGAGAGATGTATAAATCTGCATATTTTGTTTATATCTATAGATGAATGCCATGGTGGCATTGGGCAAAAAGGCATAATAACTGGGGTAGCACTTACACATACCCCTAATTTAAAATACTGTGGAGCTCATCATGAAATGAAGTGAGATCAGGTAACTCAGTGATGCTTTGGAAGTAGATGATGCCAGCCTAATGTTACAGGTTTTGAGAATGTACAGGTTACCCAGTCTTCAGGTGTGTCAATTCATAGGGATGTCTATTGCCAAGCAGGAGGCAGTTATAAGAACACTGAAATCTATTAAAAAGTACACTACAGAGGATGAAGTCAAACATTTTGACAATTTGGAACTAGCCTGCACATTTCACAGAACTAACAAATTACTCTGCAGACTTTGTTCCACAAGATTTGCAGACTACTAGCAGGACACACAAAGCTGTGGTAACCAGTAGCCCATCTGTGACATAAGAACTCCACTCCAGAATGCCTTTCTGTCCCTATGTCAGAAGTACTTACAGAACTTCAGGCAGAAGTTACGTTGACAATTGATTTTGCAAGTAAGATCTCCCAAATCATTTTTTATGTTCATTGTGGAGTTTAGCCACACAGCCAAGTACTCAAAGCTATTAATCTCTTCTAACTTGTCCCTGGTACCACTATTCGCCAAGCTTCTGTTACTAAACCAATGTTATATGACTGAGAAATTCTGTTTCTTTTCGATGAATGCTACATTTAGACACCAGCAATTATGGAATTTAGTGCAGAAACTGCTACGAATGCTTGCAAGGCCGAACTTTTCCACCCCTTTAGCATATGACTAAAATTCACTATATGTCTATATATACACTGTATAATACATACTAATAGCTACTACCATCTGCTACAGTATCTCTTTTACAAAATATGCTCTTTTTCTACATTCATATCCTGCCTACAGTTAAGAATTTTCAGAAACATTTCAGTCCAGTATCATTACGTATGGCATTGAGCACCCTATACATAATGTAACTTCACTATATTTGATTACCCCTTTTATGTACTATCAAGTTTGTATGGAACTTTTTACTTATTGTTCAGTGTTAAAATATTGTGGCTCAAAATAGTCTGTGGACCAGCCCATCAACCAGGTTAACAAAATAAATATATAACTCTGTGAGGGCTGCCAGAATTCCATAACATCATGTTATCTGTACACAGTATGACAATGGTGTTAGTTATGTCAGCGAAGAATAGGTTTCTGTGAGGGTAAGACCTTAGCCATTACATCAACACCCCCCCCCCCCCAGAAAAAAAAAACTAAGAAGGAGAAGTACTGGAATGAAATACAGTGGTAATTCTGTAGTAACATGGGCTGACAGGCAAGCTTCCACTTTGGTCTTTGTCTCCTAATTTTTTGTTAATTCTGTGAGATGGAACTCTAGGAGCACTGAATACTTAACTGAGTTTCTCGGAGCAGCACATATTTATTTTACATTCGTTTTTCTGGGAAAGTCCATCTGGACACAGGTCCTTTTTCAGTGCAGGCCTGGGGAGAAAAGCTCCAGTTACAGGCATATTGTTAACATATAAAAGAATACAGAGAGTACCAGTTACAGCCATCTCAGCAGTTTACAAACATTTCAAGATACCACATTAATGGCAATTAACAGTTACATAGTGTTGAATTATTATTAAACAGTTTTTACATGGAAGAAGTCCCATTATACATCATAATGTTTCAAATACAATGATAAAGAGGGTTATTTGCCTACAGATGTAGTTACTACTTGCAGTTAGATTAAATAGTTTGTCTGGGTACTAGGGAAGACCTATCCAGGGGAGTTACAAGAGCATAGCCAGGTGTCCAATAGGTGTAACTTGAGGAGCTTTTTAAATTGTGAGATAGAGCTGTTGGAAGTTATTGGGGATGGCAGCTTATTCCATATTTTAGGAATAGAGTTAGGGAACAGAGATTTCTCAGCAAAGTTGTTGGCTTTGGTGGTATCTAGAACATGTTGTCTACAGTAGCGAAGAGATCAGGCAGTGGTGTATGGTTGAATGAGATTATGGAGAGAAGGGGTTTTATCAGATTGGTGGAGAATTTTGTGGGCAAATGGGGGTAGGGTAACGGAGTGGAGTGAGCCCGAAAGGCAAGCAGAGTGGTCTGGCCCTGGCCCCTAGAGCAGTTCTGGAAGAAGAAAAACAGTAAGATAAGTTGTAATAAATATAGTAATTGAGGCAAGGTAGAGGAGAGAGGATGGACAGGATAAGCTGTAGTTATTTTCAAAGAAAAAAATTGTCTTAGGAGAGAGAAAACAGGTAGTGGGGGATAAAATGAAAGGCACAGTAAGAGAACTTTTGAGTGAGAGAGTTGTCAAGTTTAGAAGAATAATAAAAGAAGGAATAAGAGAATATTAATTTCTAGAACACTGTGTTAGGATTCAACAAAAAGCTTTCTATTAACTAGCAGGAGGTATTATGTTTGAGAGTTAAGTGGATAAAACACTATGTAAGGTTTCAACAAAATGTTTCCTACTAAATCACAGGAGGTATTGAGAATTAAGTGGAATGGAGTGGAATTAAGTGGAATATTGGGTTGAGAGAGCCTGGGGAAGTAAGTGGTGATGTACAACAAAGGCGTGTAGTTGGAGACCGAGGAACAAAAACAAAAATTAGTAAGACCAGTTCTTTATCACGTACATTCACTATTTGTGGTCAGATTCCTGGGTAGTTGGTTCAGGCTTCATCCAAGAGAGATGGATTTTCAGTGGGGTCAGCTTTGCCTTGGGTACTTCAGCCTGTGTTCCCAATATGCATGATTTCAGGGTTTTGATTACCGAAATGGTGCACATATATCACCCTGGGGTCCACAGTGGCATTTAGAGGAAGAGTAGAGTAGAAAACTGAGCACTGGGGGAATCAAACCATGGACAACAAAATAAGGATTTGTAGCTCTTCTCAGCCTTAACTTAATTTGCTTCACTACTAGTCTTAAAAAAAAACATCTGCAAGAACTCCCTCCATGACTGATGTACTTCAGGATTTGAATAAGGAAGAGGTAAATTGCTGTACTGACTGCTTTAGAAAGGTCAATGAACCATGCCCATATTATGTTTCTGTCATCCACATGAGAACATGAGAATACGATCAAAGAACAGTCATACAGCTATTAGTGTGCTATGATCATGGTATACACCATTTTGGCCTGTTATAGTACACAAAAATTATTTAATTACTGCTGTACTTGTTTCAATGTAAGTTCCTTTAATATTTTGTCAGAACTGGGATTATAAAAACGTGCTTTCTCTGTGTTTGTACTGTGACTGGGAGAAGGTACTTGTCACTTTGGGTTTTGGAATAAATACTAATACCTTCCAAGCACAAAAATTGTGCATTAGGATATGTTTTGATTTCCTGCCCAGAGGAGGAGTTAGGCCAAATCACAAATATCCTCATCGACACAAGCAACCCTCATGCCTACGTGAAAGCATCCCACCTAGCTCTGGAAAATGAGATTGAGTCCTGCTGGGAAGGATCAATGGTCAGAAGGCATGAGGAAAAAAAAACAAATTACAAGTTCCATCAATATATATGCTGATACAGGCTACTAGAACCTAAGAGAGAACAGATCGTCTTCTAGAACCCAAGATAGAACAGATCGTCTTCTAGAACCAACGATAGAGAGATCACATCCTAAGCTGATATACTTAGGAAGAGTCTGTAGCAATATTTAACCTGTTTACAGGTGGTTTGGAATAAGTGTAATGGGGAACAGGGCATATGTGTCTGAAGGGTTTTCTAAGTGAAATGTTATTTTTTTTTCCAATACACGTGCATTTTGTCTGTCATTTTAAATGTTGTAACAAAAACATATGTAATAGTTTTGACACATGCTTATTAATATCCACATATTTGACATGCTATAACTCCCTAACATCTTTCTTTTATCTAAAGTCATGCAGATAACATGGATGAGAATCACTTTGTCTTATCCTAGCAACTTTATTGGTGTTTATAGGTTCATAGGTGTTTACTTGGCTAACAACCACAAGGGCCTTTTTAAGCCTAGCTGTGCATCCCTAATCTTTGAAAAGTTCTGGTACCCTTGATAAGTGTAAGAAGTGGTTTGGGAGATGAAACATTTACAAGTTGTCTTTGTCCATTAGAGACATAGGTGCCAAGCCAGGGATGAATTTCCTGTTAACCAACCAGTTCTCCATGTTACAACTGAATTGGGTTAGGAAGGAACTCTGCTTCACATGGATGAGGAGCCTGTTCCAGAGACAGGGTAGTCTCTGGGATATATACCTGTCTCTCCAGCAGGTCCTATTTATATATCACAGGCATACCTCTCAACCTCTAAGAGCAAATAATCTGGGCAAAATAATAAAGAGAAGCGGCACAAAGGCCCATAAATAAGAACAAGTTTTAAAATTGTTCTTACAAACTTAGAATGTTGATAGAATAACAGGTTTTGCATTAGCAAGGATTTTCTGAAGGGTTTAAAGTTTGAAACTCAAATGTCTGTCATTATTTTCTATCATCATTCTTTAATGATATGACACTAATTTACCAGAAATCCACAAATTTAAGAAAAACATACCAAAAATATGAGACAAAAGTCTGGACATTCTGTGAAAAGCTGTACATTTGAGAGGTATGATCACAGGCAAGGTTTAAGTCTTTAGAATGGGTAATTCTGGCACTTTTTGTCTTGTGGATATGCAGGAGGTCCATCAGAGTGGTGTGTGACAATACCCTGTATGCCAGGCACAAATCTCCATTCAACAGCCTGTAGGAGACAGAATACAGGGATAGGACCTTGAGGCATTCTGCATAGGACATTTTTCTTATGGCCTGTATTTTTTTAGTGAGGAACCTCTGTGGACGTTCCAGTTGTTGGATAACCGTGGTTAGGTGCATACCAAAGCTGGAACTGTACTCAATGATAGGTCTGATGAATGACGAATGCAGTAGAACAATGATTTCCTTGGACCTAGATGCCATACCTTTGTTTATAAGTTGCGCAGCATAGAATGATATCCTCACTACTGTAGACATGTGATGGTCAAAGGCTAGATTGCTATTTATGTGTGTCCCAAAGTCCCTGACTACTGGGTCAACTCTAAGGGAAAGTTTGTAAGGCAATCCCATTTGAATATATGGTCAAATTAAGGTCCAAATAGCCAATAGTAACTGACAAATAGCAATGTTTTCAGAATATTCAAAATAAAGTAACAGATATACCTAACAAGATAACATATAAAATGTATATAAAAACATAATTCTATAATGTTGTTATAACAACTTGATATGTAGATCTGTATAAAAGTGAGCTCTTCAATATCCTTACATGTGGTAGCATAAAATGTCAGTGAGCATTGCCATTTTATTTGTTTCTTAACTGGAGAGTCCACCTGAGACACATATATACACACACACACACACACACACACACACACACACACACACACACACACATATATATGTATAGGTATACTTTAACAATTGGCTAAGCTTCTGGTGTCATTCTAAGGAAATCCAGTATCTGTCTGCCTGGGATGACATGATCGACAGACAATGCTGCTTTACCAGAGATGGCCTGCACCTGTCACCCTTGGGATTCCGGATACTGGCAAAGGCTCTTGCCACCCCTATAGTGCCTTTTTTAGGCAAGGTTCAAATGACAAATTCACCACTGTAACAGGTACAAGCAAGCAAAATCTGAGGGTAATGCTACTCAATGCTAGAAGTCTAAACCTCAAAATGCACTCACTCGAGGCACACCTTAAAATGGAGAACATTGACATCTGTGCAGTGACAGAGACCTGGTTCAAAGCTCTAGAGAGCACCCCTGCATTACCAGGCTATAATTCATACCACACCTTTCGAACACCAAACCCAGACCGAAACACTAAAGGTGGAGTTGTGTCCATATTCATTAAGGATATCCACACCTCCAAGCTAGTTGCTCAGCATAATGCATCCGAGATTATCCAAGTTCAACTAACTCTGGGCAAAACCGCAATCCAGATTGTAGCTTGCTACAGACCCCCCACCATGCCCCAGTATTCCCACTCCTCTTTTCTTGATACACTGGAAAATATTAAGGTACAACCCAACACTCTAATAATGGATTATTTCAACTACCCTACCATTAACTGGGAAAACTACTCATGTACCAACTCTTTTGTTCAATGTTTTCTGGAAATCATCAATTCCAATGCCTTGGATCAACTTATCCACACCTCCACCAGGGGCAGCAATACCCTAGACCTGGTCATCACCAACATGGGTGACTGGTGTTCCACACCAGAGGTCAGCTCCTTGTTGGTCAGATCCGACCACAAGCTAATCACCCTAGACATCCACATCCCACTCCCACCCCCCATTAGGAAAACAACCGTAAAAATTTCTCCAAAGCCAACTTCACGCTTCTTAAGACAGAAGTGGCAAACTTCACGACACCCATGCAGATGGACAATAGAGGTACGACTGCTGAATCCTACACAAATGCACTTTATAAGCACTTACACGAGTGCATGGATCGTGCAATCCCTAACAGAACCAAGATGCTATCCTCCAAAAAAAGGAAGCCAATCTGGTGGTCTGCTGCCATAAACAAACTCTACAACAGAAGAAAGAAAATGTTACAAAAAAGAGTAAAATCCCACGATTGGAGGAACTCCCTGGTCCGCCTCAGTAAGAAGCTGAGATCCCTCATAAAATCCTCCAAAGCTAGTTATGAAAACAAAATTGCCACTGATTCTAAAGACAACCACAAAGCATTCTATAGCTATGTCAAGAATCTCAATGGCAACACTCCGATCTGCTCTGAGTTACAGCACAATGACACTAAATATACAGAACCAACTGATATTGCCAACATTCTGGCAGATAGGTTCAGTGCTAACTTTACCCCCCACTCACCCCCCAAAGGGCCCATCTTTATACTGGAAGAATGCAAAGTTCCTGTAATCAAGGCTGCACAGGTAAAAACCTCACTCTCCAAAGCCAAGAACACAGCATCCATGGGACCTGACAACATCCCAGGCTGCCTTTTACATGAACTACAGAATGAAATGGCACCCCACCTAATTACCATGTTCAATCACAGCCTCATCTCAGGCTTTGTGCCCATTGAATGGCGCACCATGACAGTTATCCCACTCCACAAAGGGAGGGGCCACAACAGACCCCGGGAACTACCGCCCCATTAGCTTGATGAGCCTGGTCTGCAAGGCCATGGAACGTATCATCATGGAACTCATAAACAAAGACATTGGAGATCTCCACACTCTGGACCCCACAGAGTTTGGGTATGTAAAAGGCAGATCATGTCTCCTAAACCTGATAGACTTCTTTGAAGTAGTCACCAAAGCCATAGATGAGGGTAAGGTGGTTCACACAGCCTATCTAGATCTCGCCAAGGCATTCAACATCATTCCCCACTCTGGAATTATAGATAAACTCACTAAACTTGGTATAAATCCCTATGTCACAAGATGGGTTGCCAACTGGCTTACTGACAGAACCCACACTGTGAAAGTAGCAGACTCCAAATCAGACTTCAGACCAGTGATAAGTGGAGTACCACATGGTTCAGTCCTGGGTCCTCTCCTGTTTGGTATCTACTTCTCTGAAGTACAGGCTAACACAGAAGGTCTTTGGCTAACTAAATTTGCAGATGACTGCAAACTAGGAGCTATAATCGAAACTCCTAATGATGTGGACATCCTACAAAAAGGCCTCACTGAGACAGATGCCTGGTGTCAAAGCCATGGTCTCAAGCTCAATGCCAAAAAGTGCATTGTCATCCCCTTTGGTAAAAACTCTGTACCCATGAACTGCCACATAGGCGGTAGTCTACTTAACACCGAAAGTGGACAGTAGTTTCTCCTTTGAAAATCACATCATCACAGTGGTCAGGAAATCCTTCTACGTGGCACACCTCATCACAAAAGGTTTGTCATCCAGAAAAAAAGAGGTCATTGTTCCCCTCTACTCATCACTCATTAGACCCATTATAGAGTACAATGCCCCTTTTGGTATGTACCTCACAAGACATCTACAACAACTGGAAAGGCCGCAAAAATACCTCACAAAGAGGATTACTGGCCTCAAACAGATGCCTTACGTAGACCATCTCAAAAAACTCCAGCTTTACTCCGTCGCATATCACCTACTCAGAGGCGATCTCTGCCTAACATACAAAGCTATGTCAAACCCAGAGTTGTTGGACATGCTCCACTTAAAGAAATCCCAATCCCTCCGAGCTACATGCTCTAGGGACCTAAACCTTGTCCCCACAAAAAATAGAACATGCTGGAGGGATAGATTCCTGTCCCGGAGACTTCCCATACTCTGAAACAGACTACCTATCTATGTCAAATAGAGCTCCTCATTAGCACTCTTCAAGAAAAATCTTGATGATTGGATGGGTAATAGGAAATTCACCCCAGGGATCACTTCTGTGGTTCTTCTTGACAGGGGCACAGGAAAATAATTTTCTTGGGTGGCAAAAGCCAGGGTACCTTTTTGGCTTGTATAGGCCCCTAGGGCCAATAGCCTAGTACCTACCTATGAACCTATAAACCTTTATATGTGTGTGTATATATATATATATATATATATATATATATATATATATATATATATATATATATATATATATATATATATATATATATATATATATATATAAAGTGTACACACACACACACACACACACACATATATATATATATATATATATATATAGATAGATAGATAGATAGATATAGATATATATCCCTTAGTCCTTATTTGCCTGCTGTGTCACTTAACCAGACATTGCTCCCAGGTCGCCAGTGAAAAGGGACTGTGTGCTAAGTGGACCTACCTGGTTAACAAATGGATGTTATTATTATTGTTATTATATTATTATTATTATTTTGACACTCACACACAAATTGATATTGAGCAGAATCCTGTCACACCACTCCCTTTGCCATTCATATATGACTGTAAAAACACCCATTTACTTTTAAGCACCACACCCAACCCTGCCCCCCCCCCCCTTGTCCTCTGCTAGCACACTGCCCTCAACATATATTTCCAGTTTCACATCCCTGGATACCACACTCCTAAAAGCAATGTAGACATAGTTATACATACATTCCTGTTACTTTAATTTGCCCATTACTCATAATAATAGACTATATATAGAACACTTATCCATGTGGATTGGATACTAAGAGGATCTGCATGATTGTCTGTGTTACCCATAAAACTATGTTAGGATTTCAGGATTATTCTAAGACTCTCCCACACCCAACTCTAACACTAATCTGTCTACTACAGAACAGTTTGACTGCCTTGACTTCTGCACAGTAATGTACTTCAGTCTTGTTTTTAAAGCAGACAAAATTGTTAAATAATCAGCACTGTCTAAATCTAGCAGTGTGTTATGTAACCATAACACTATTTAATTGGGTTGCCAATTTTACTGCCTTAGTGCTACTGCTGATTATTTTGACCTTTAGCTCAGCTACCCATTTTTATTTGGTGTATAGGTATTATTCACCTCTGCTTTACCCATTGTGCAAAATATAGGAGAATATTCTGCCCAGTGTGAGTTTCCTACTCTGACTTTCTCTCCTTATCATACCATCAGGTAGTTCTATTAACCACCTCAGAAGGCTTATGAGTTTCTGTGTGATTTTGAGTGTTTTTCATTTGTTTTTTATTCACTTACCTGCCAAGTCTTGTTCATTGTACTGCACATACTGACTGTCTATCACTTCCTCAGTAGGTGTGGGACGGTTTAAGTATGATACAAAACTGGCATGTTGACACAAGCTTTGCAAATTGCATGTTGATATTAGGTTACTATACAGTTATGCTAGCTGTTTCATGACTCTAAGGTCATGGTGACCCTCAGCTATGTGTTTCATTACTTTAGTACATTATGAAGACAGTAACTTTTTTAAATCAACACATATTCTTATACCAGCACACTTTTTGATAACTGAAACTATGGGTGTACACCATTCAGTCAGTTCAGTTACACTTTCAATCACACCAAGTCCTTGCATTCATTTAAGTTCAGCCTCTACTTTAGATTGTATTGGAAATGGCACTCTTCTGGATGTGGCTAAGGCATATGGGACAGTATCTGGCTTAATGTTATCTTTACTGATTCTCAGTTAAGCAGACCCATTTCACCAAATACATTTACACTCATTTTGAAAATGAAAAGCAAAACCAACAAAATCCAGGTGCCTCTGCAGTAAGCCACCAAAGGTCCAAGAATAAATGCAGAAAAAAAGCAAAGGCAAGGCTCCAGTTTCTTCAACCAGCTGTGTTGGTTGAAGAAACTGGATCTTTGCCTTTGCTTTTTTCTGCATTTACACTAATTTTGTTTTTTCAGCAATCATCCTAACTTGCCATAGTTCTACAGAGTAGATTATTTATCTGCCGACTTCCAGTACATAAACTCAGAATTCATACTTGGAATCTATCAATGTATTTGAGCTTGCTTGTGAGGCTATGTATTTCTATTTCTGCTTCTTAAAACCGCAGATGCTTGAGGATGTAAGTAGCAAATATCACAGCTATGTCATCAGCTGCATCATTACTAGAGTTCAAAGAATCTTGAGCTTAACTTGCAAGCAGTGGCAGCTGGTGACTTCAAATCAAGGAAAATGCTGCAAAAAGCTGATGAATGGTTGGAGCTGACAGCAGTGGGATGGGGCTTTATTATGGCAGGTTAAAGACAATTTAGTTGGGGTCAATTTCATACACACCCTGCCTTAGCATCCATTTGTTCTAGCCATGTTACTGACATCCAATTCTAGTTCCAGTCATCAGGCATGGCCTTAGCAGAAATGGAATTAAGGACTCCATGTTAACTCCCCCAATGCACTCTGGTCGTCGAGCACCCCAGTGCCCCCCACCTCCACCCCCAGTCTCGCTTCATCCTAGCCATCCACCATCCACATAAATTACCTATTTCTTTTTTTTCCATATATGCCTTACATTTCCATTTCATCCTCTAACTTTTCAACATATCCTAATTAGGTAAGACTGTACTATAATAACTGATCCAATTGAGGCCTGAGCAGAAAACATGAGTAAGGAAAGAAATTTAGTCTTACTTTTTTTTTCTTTCAAGTAAGAAATAAGCTATGCACAAAGATTAATGTTCAAAGCTGACTAAATAGTAATTTACAGTAAACAGAAAAGCTAAGTTTTGTGAGAATGCAATAAGCATATCTAGGAATAGTGTTTGCTTCCATAACCCCTTTCCAAAGCAAAATAATAACCGCCTCTGTGCACCTGTCTGGTGTTAGACCGAGATGAAAGTGAAAGAACATATGGCCACTGGCATATAGTTCAAGTTATTGTCATACATATGCACAGAATGCCTTCTTAACCCTACCTCCAAAACACAGCCATCTTCTGTATACCTCTCTGATATTTGAGTGGGACAAAATTGAAAGCAACAAATGGCCTCAGTAATAACATTTCAACTTGTTAGGTTGAGATGTACATACACACCATGCTTCCTTGTTAATACCCTCAAATATTAGCCCAGTAATGTATTCCAACTTATTGCTCTCTAGACAATCTATACTGACCTTTTGAGCATGCCTCTGAGGTTGACCATCAAGAACATTAAATAAGTAATGACCACATTGTCGCCAGCTACACAAAATCTATAGTTGCTATATCTGTACACCTCTAAGCAGACCAGCTTAAGACAAGGTGGGTCCCCAAACAAAGGTTGAGGATGAGGTACCTGTTAAGTCTGTGTTAATCTCCCATTATACATCCACGGATTCTAAGGGCCCAGTGGTACCCAGAAGGCCCGAAGTCTAAATTTTCTGTGATGCATGTTATGCTCCATTTCTGAAAGATTCTTGTTAACTCTTCTTTTTTTACAGGTAGCCAGAAGAGTTATGTATGTGGTCTCAGTACTGTGTGTATCCATGGATAAAATTGATGATATTATTTACACACACGCGCACACACACACACACACACACACACACACACACACACACACACACACACACACACACACACACACACTGCCACTAAGTGAGTTCTGTCACAAGACATACACACACACACACACACACACACACACACACACACACACACACACACACACACACACGCACAAAACCACACACACACATATGCACTCACACTGCACAGTTATCTACAGGCATATCAGAGAAATGCCAATTATAACACATCTTTTGGGTATCAGAGGAAAGAAGAACACCTGGATAAAACCTACACATAGATAGGGAATGCCAGTATTTATTTTATTTATCCTTTGTTGATCAGGTTAGTCACACTAGTTTAGTGGCCTTTTTTCAAGGGAGACCCAATATGGTATTTCTATTATTGGGGAAAATTTGTCCACAGTATCAGGGAACTTCCTATACTTTCTGATAGGTACTGCGGGAGCTACCACCAACTCAAGCAGATGAGTCCTTGGTTTAACATCTCATCTGAAGGAATACATAATCAGGAGTGCAGAATCTCCTAATGCATAAATGCAGTAAATAAATCAGACAACCAAGCAATGTCATATAGCAATGCTACATACTGTGCCGCTGCACCAACGATCAGTTATTATCACAAACATCCTTTGCAGACTGCCCAGGTTTGACATAATTCAACTAAAAGATGGATACATGTAGCCAACTGATATCCTTTAGCACTTCACAATGATGCTTTTTAGGATCAGATAAATGGACATATTGGTAATGATCAATTACTATTATACATATACTGTGCAAACTACCAAAGACAGCCTCAAAATGCATTCAATGCTGATGTTCAACTGTGATGGAAAGTGAAAGAAATTATGTGCACATTATTACTTTTAGGTGCTCTGCAACATTCCACCCACCATGCACAGTCATTTTTATCTTCCTTTTTTCCCTTCTTGTATTCTATACTGATTAGGCCTATCATAGAATATAATGTCACTTTAATATGTATCTCACTACACACATCAAGTATCTGTAAAGATCACAGAGATTCCAAATTAAAAAGATCAAGGGCTTAAAAACCTGAGCTACCAGGAAACTCTGTCTCTGTATTCAATATCCTATAGACTCCTTAAGGGTGATCTGTGTCTTGCTTAATGAGCTATAAGGGTTTCAGTAGTGCAAGATTTCTTATACATTCATAAATCAAACAGTCCTACAAATACTAGGAACAGAGCCCTAAATCTACTTAAATAAACAAAACAAGGTATGGAGATAGACTTGTCATGCACTGCCTACCCTTTCCTGGAACAAACTTCATCTCCAAATTAAGCAGTGTGATTCACTATCTTCCTTCAAAAGGGAGTGTAATAATTGAATGGGCATTTTAATAAATTCACCACTAGCATGCTTGACTTGTCCCTCCTTGAAAATGGAGGTAAGACCAAGGGGGGGTACTGGAAGGTGTTACTGGCTATCCAGCCCAGTTACCTTGTATTTTATGTGATTCTATGATTTTGTGATACTGGAACGTGTTACTGGCTATCTAGCCTAGTTATCTTGTATTTTCTGTGATTCTATGGTTCTATGATCCAAAGAGAGACCCTGTAGCCATCAATTACAACTACTTTATTCACTGAAAAGCACCTTGATATTTCACTTTGTTAAAAATGGCCTCAGACTATTCTAGCTTACTTCACACAAATATATACTACTTCTACAAAGCCAGATTAATAACTGTTTACCTTGATCCTAATAGCAAGGTCAAGTATTTTAAGCCATAAACAGTTCCTATACACAGTAATTATTTTCAGTTTGCTAACTGTGCAAACCTCAGATGTCTGACTGTGACAGTAATGGTCACAGGAAAGTATTTCAACTTCATTTCTTACAAACCGTAGCCACAGTACAGTATTACAACTTGTTTACACAAATATACATTAGCCACACAGAGTCAGAATAATGACTGCTTAATTTAAATTAAAAGACAGCACAGTTACCCATCAATTAAAGCAACTTTCTTGACTCGGCACAGCTTAGGTGTCTGACTGCAATAAAATAATCACCATAGTAATATATTTCAACTATAAAACATGAACAGTGGCCACAATATTGTATTCCAACTTGTGCCTATCAAATGCATAATAGTCCTGCATAATGGTTAAGGTGTTTACCTTAAAGACACAAGGTGCAGGGTTTGATTCTCAAATGGGGTAACTGGCTAGACTTCAAATGGCCCAAAAGGGCAGTTAGCCTAGTACTAGCCTATGAACCTTTGAACCTATGAACTTCAGTAAATAACTGCAGGTTAGTTGCAGTAATATATAGATATTCCCATAACCAGCAATTATACCAGTTTTTGCTGACTGCACTTACCTTATATACTTGATAGTAATAACTAATTGCCACTTCATTCACACAAACAGTAGCCACAATACAGCATTCCAAACAAAATCTTATATATGCACACTAGTCCTTAAACCAGATTAATATCCACTTAATCTGAGTAATGTCAGCTGGGCTAATCACTTTCATTCACAAACAGCCCCCATGCCCAGCATCTATAACCACTTTGTTTGCCATGTATACCTCAA
The DNA here is from genome assembly GCF_019279795.1 of Protopterus annectens. NCBI lineage: Eukaryota > Metazoa > Chordata > Ceratodontiformes > Protopteridae > Protopterus > Protopterus annectens. The sequence goes on along the minus strand of NC_056751.1, from coordinate 88,586,786 downwards.
ATGTCTGATTATGATAAAATGGGCTCAGTAATGTCTTTAACCTTTGTTTAACACAATGGGTAGCACAGTAAAGATTTACAACTTGTTTGACACAATAAATATTATTTCTGCAAAGCCAGAGTAATGACTGCTTAATTTGAGCAATAACAGTGGCTACACTCATTTCATCCACAGAGACAGCTTCATGTACCCAGCAATTATAGGCATTTTTGACTATCTACACTTCAGATCTTTGATGATGATAAAAGTAATGGCCACAGTAATGTGTTTCAACTTCATTTCACACAATTAGTGATCACAAAAAAGTATTCTAACTTGCTAGTCCCACAAAACAAGAATAATGACCATTTAACTTGACCGACTCCAACTCCAGCAACTGACTGGAGGGTGAGTCTCTAT
>NC_056751.1:88438887-88583887 GCF_019279795.1 Protopterus annectens | reverse complement strand
TGAAAGCATTGCAAAGGCAAACAGTATCCAAATTTACAGATAAGAATGTTTCTGGCTAAGGCAGTACAAGCTATAGGAGAAAAGGTGGGAGATTATGTAAAATACCTTGCGTTGAGACAGTACTTTCGTATTTATTTTGTCAGTGTTTGATGTAAATATTAAGAAGGAGCCCAGAGTATATCCCATGTTTTTTTTTTTTTCCTGAGACAAGGGATGATGATGATATTATTTGTGTCTCTAAGTATACTAGGTTGCAACATGGTTCATTTGTGAGGTGATGCAAAGGTCATAACAGTTTGGGGAGTGATAAGTACATTATTCACAAAGGCCCAATTACAGAGATCAGTGAAGCAAGTTTGTTGATTACTTTCTAAGAAATGGTTTGATTTATTTGAGTCCAGTAGTGTAATGCTATCAGCATAAAGAATAAGGTTCAGTGAAGAAGGATCTAAGCAGAGGTCATTGATAAATACTGAGAAAAAGTAAGAGGCCTAAAACACATCCATCTGGTAGTCTTGTATTAAGGGATTAGTTAGCTGAAAATGAAATTACTTGAGTTAACTTGAAAAGTTATATCTTTCCAATAGTTTTGAAACCAAAAGATTATGTTTTCACCAACTTTAAGCTCAGCCAGTTTATTTAGCAAGAGGATGTAACTGTCTCAAATGTCCTACTTATATCAGTGAAGACACCAGCTTGACTAGACCTTCAAAGACTGATGTAGATAGAATCAGTAGCTGTAATTTAGGCTGTAGAAGTGCTGAATGCTTTACAAGTAAGGTATAGCTATTTGTGTGTTAAGTAGCTGTTTGTGCAGTTTCTTTTTTTTCAGCTATCTTAATGATGAGGCACAAATTGGATATAGGATGATAGCCCTTTAGTCCAGTCAGGGATGATAACTTTTGCAAATCAATGACAAAATGCTTAAATACATATGTAACAAGACAAGGGGTTAGCATACCTCTGAACTGTCCAGATTTTCGCAGAATGTCCAGAGTTTTTGCCTCATATTTTTAGCCTCTTTCTCATACAATTGTGGTTTTCTGGCGAATCATTGAGGACTAAACTCAGAAAATAATGGCAATCATTTGAGTTTCAGACTTCACATCCTTCAGAAAATTCATGCTAATGCAAACCTATTAGTCTATCAATTTTCTAAGTTTTTAAGAACAATGTATACAAAGTGTCCCTATTTTGGGGCTTTTGTTCCCCTCCCCCATTATTTTTGGCTTTGTCCAGACTTTTTGCTAAAGGAGGTTGAGAACCATTGGGGTTAATAAGAAATTAAAATGTGTGGGTGAGTGGTGATTTTTTTTAGCTGCAAATGTGAGGAAAGTATGGTGCAGTCCAAAGACCTTGGAGCCTGAAAACTTTAATTTAAGTGGGATGATTCTTCACTTTCTGTTATGTCTGAGAAGTGAAATGCAGCAAACCTACTGGCTGCTAAATTTAGCTCCAGCTTTACTACTCTCTCTCCCCTCAACCTTCCCTCAGGAAATACCACCAAATATAACCCTGCCTGCTATCACTAGGGAACAGATCCTTAATGCTCTCTCTAAGGCCACGAACACTGCATCAATGAGCCCAGACAATATCCCTGGATGCCTTCTAAATAGTGTGAAACATGACCTATCAGGGCTTCTGGAATTGCTTTTAAATATAGCCTCCAAACAGGCTTCATGCCTCATGAATGGAGAACAGCAACAGTCATCCCTCTACACAAAGGTGGGCCATCTACAGACCCTGGAAACTACAGATCCATAAGTCTCACTAGTCTTATATGTAAAGACATGGAAAGAATTATTATGGAAATGATCAATAGAGATATAGTAAACCTCCAGACACTGGATCCAACCCATTTTGGTTTCGTCAAGGGCAGATCATGCCTACTCAACCTGGTGGACTTCTTTGAGAAGGTCACCGAAGCAATGGATGAGGACAAAATCATTCACACTGCCTATCTTGATCTGGCCAAGGCATTTGACACAATACCCAACTCGGGCATTGTTGACAAACTTAAGAGGTTAGGCACAAACTCGTATGTCACCAAGTTGATAGCCAACTGGCTCACAGACAGGATCCAGGAAGATAGAACTGGGGAGTCCATCTCTACAAAGAGGCCAGTCACAAGTGGAGTACCTCAGGGATCAGTCCTTGGACCACTCCTTTTTGGCATTTGCTTCTCTAAAGTCAAGGCCAATGTCAGTGGTCTTTGGCTGATTAAATTTGCACATGACTGCAAATTAGGAGCTGTCATTGAATCCCACACTGACACAAATGTTCTTCAGGAGGGGCTGACACAGACAAATAACTGATATCAGAGCCATGGAATAAAACTAAATGCCAAGAAATGCATAATAGTATCCTTTGGGAAGTCATCCACCCCTGGTAACTATCATATTGACAACACATCCCTTAGAGATGACATAGTAGTCAGGGACTTAGGGATACACATAGATATTAATCTAGCCTTTGACCATCACATGTCTACAGTAGTGAGGAAATCATTCTATGTTGCGCAACTTATAAACAAAGGTATGGCATCTAAATCCAGGGAAGTCATTGTTCCACTGTATTTGGCATTCATCAGACCTAAATTTGCGTGGTATGCACCTACCATATCCAACAGTTGGAACATCCACAGAGGTTCCTCACTAAAAAGAATACAGGGCTTAAGGAAAATATCCTATGCAGACTGCCTCAAGGCTCTATCCCTGTATTCTATTTCCTACAGGCTTTTGAGGGGAGATCTAAGGCTGATATACAGGGCATTGTCAAACCCGGCTCTGCTGGACCTCCTGCATATCTGCAAAACAAACAGCATCAGAATTACCCATTCTAAACACTTAAACCTTGCCTGTGATATAAATAGGACCTGCTGGAGAGAAAGGTATATATCCCAGAGATTACCCCGTCTCTGGAACAGGCTCCCTATCCATGTGAAGCAGAGATCCATCTGAACCCAATTCAAGTGCTACTTGGACAATTGAATTGGGAACAAGAAATTCATCCCTGGTTTGGCACCTGTGTCTCTAATGGACACAGCCAGCCTATAAATAGTTCATCTCCCAGGCCCGTGCTTGTAAATGTTTCATCTCCAAAGCCCCTGCTTACATCTATCAAGAGTATCCTAACTTGTCAGAGATTTGGGATACATGACTAGGCTTAAAAAGGCCCTTGTGGTCATTAGCCTAGTAAATACCTATGAACATATGAATAATAATTGTACACAGTAACTTTTTCAACCTACCTAGATACACACACACACACACACACACACACACACACACACACACACACACACAGAGAGAGATGCACCCACCAGTTGTAGCCACTTTATTGACTGTGTACAGCTTAATTGTGTGGTTGTGAGCAAATTAATAAGTACACAATTAATGGCCACATTAATGAATTTCATCACACTGCTGTCAGAAGCATGCAGCCAACCCATTCAAACCCGACAAACAAATGTGCACAGTTACACACACACACACACACACACACACACACACACACACACACACACACACACACACACACACACACACACACACACACAGATGTGTCCTCCAACTGCAGCAGTTTGTTAGGACTGTATACATTTCAGACATCTGATTGTGATCAAATGGATAAATAAATACATAAATAATGGCCACAGTAGTATTTTTCTGCTTGCTACTGGCAGAATCATGCAGTGCAAACCATTGCAACCCTCCTTACACACACACACACACACACACACACACACACACACACACACACACACACACACACACACACACACACAAATATTTACTGTCCTATACACTGGTTAGCAGTGGTATGCACAGTACTACTAAAATAAAATTTAAATTTAAATTAAAAAGGAGCACTTACTCCTATGTTCATAGCTCTACATCCACTTCTTTCAGATTTCACACTGACTCAATCACCCGGAGCAGCTTGAACCAATAGGGAATCACTATTCACTACTTCATACAGCAGCCCAGTCAGCTTCCCCTAAAGTGGCATTTTTGTAATGAGGCACAATCCCTTCATTTTCCATTTGCAGTAGGTCTAATACTGGGCTGCTTTGGTAAACAGCTCAGCCAAGTAAACTGATTTCTATTTTTAGCAGAAACTGGAACTCAAAACACGATCAGCAGGATGCTTAGAGTTTCCTTGTCAAAGCAGTAAAATGGACTATTTTTAAATGAAAAATTAATTAATTAATTGTATGGTTTCAGTTTTGTTTTCATTGGAAGGGAGTTGTCAGTACTATGAGCCACCCCATTTGCCAGTCAGATTTGTTTGGCATAGCAGTCACTGAAACCATAAAAAATGCTTTCTGAACATCTTTTTCAGTTTTATTCTTAATGGCTACTTTTTTACTAGCTTAGTTTTATATACAAGAAGGAAATGTCCCATGTCATTACATTTCTTCTGCCTTCTGCCATGTGCAACACACTGCTCAAACTCAACATGTGCATCTCATGAATCTGCCAAGTTTGCATTCACTGTATTTCTCATGCACATACATACTTTGCCCAGTATCATAGCTTTTATTGAATTTGCTGTTTATTTTTGTTTTACCTTGCACACATCATTTGCTGTACTCATATTAGCATTTTGTCTCTTTGCTAGTTCAGCTTCCCTGACAAGCTGAACTGCTTTTTTCAAAGCTAAGTTCACTAATTGCAGTAACTTTTGAGACACTTCAGTATGAGCCAGCCCAATTAATATTCTGTCTCTAATCTGTTATCTGGCTAAACCCACAATTTTCAGCTGATAAAAACTCCACACAAAAGCTGCAACAGGCACTACTTTAGTTTGAACGTAAATGTGAAAGCATGCCTTTTCATGCATAGTGTTTCTTTTTGACACAATGTTCATTGAGCTTACTCATTACTGACGCATAGGTACTACGCTGTCCCTCAGAAAATAAAAATGAGCTGTACATGGCTTCCACTTTGTCACCTGTATACCTTCACTTTCTTTACCTAGTTTTGCTGCAATTTATAAATGTGTGAATGTCTGCCTCTATTATAGCCACATAAACGGTTTCGCTAATTTGCACAGTTCAGGTGGATTAAACTTGGCCATTTTTGGTAAATTCTCAGTTATTTCAGGCTTTGCTGCTAATCAGCGAAACAACTTTATTTAGAGGTGAAATAGGCATTTGTCAGTAAAACCATCTTACTCTGACCTCTTTAGTGCCTACTCTACAGTTTGGCATGGTTTTCTAATCTAAACGGTATTTTTCTTCATATATGAAAAAGATTCCACTTATGACATTATGTCAGGTTTCACACTAACAATTACCCAGTTATAGCCTGGATCCATGGTGGAGATAGATAGAGCTCTGAAAGTGACCCAGGTGACTGGGGTTTTATTAATGACCCCAGCACTGGATAAACCAAGTAGAGGAGGGGATAAAGGGATGTGACAAACTCAATTCCTTAAAGGTGGCAGGAAGATTGTGTTGACTAGGAGGTGCACATCACCGGCTATCTCACTTGTAAAGTATAGGGTGATCACTGCTTATGCCTTGAGGTGAGAGGCAGGACTGCTTGAAGGGATTGCCCCTTTCAGAAGTGAGGGGAAATCTTCTGCATCTAGCCAGTTGTGCACACCTTGAAGCTTCACCAGATGCGAATTGGCAGGGATGGGAAGAAAACAAGAAAATCTTCATATCACTCTTGATTGCTGTCTGAATGATAGCCCCTCCAGGTCAACACTTGGCCCAATATTATGTAACAAATGGGCTGATTAGCCAGTAAAGTGCTGATAATCAACAGAAAGTGAGGGTAAAGAGACTTACAACATAGTTACCCAGTTATAATGTTTGTGCTAATGATAGCACTAGACACAGATATTCAAAATTATATTTCAACTTTAAATAAGCACACGGTAGCAGCATGGTAAAAACCTATTAACATCACAACTGATTTGCCTCACTTTGCACACCAGACTCTAAAAGCATTATGGGTATCCACAGTCTTTAAGGCAACTGAGCTATAATACATATTAACATATAAACATGCATCGAAAGCTGTATACACTTTTATCCTCACAGCTACTCATCACATGGCAGTAAAGCTGCCTTCTTGTCAGTATGATAACTGACTTTGTTTCTTTGAAAACTATAATACAGTATGATGTAGCTATCTCACTTTCACATTCAGTCAGTCTTTAGCAACTGGGCAAGTTTCATTTGTCTAGCAATGTGTTACGATTATTCCTATTTAAAAATCTGGACTCTCAAAGTATAACAACTGTTTATTGTACATATGTGTTCCCTCTCTTTGTTGCATTTTGCATGCCATTCTGTACTGATGACAAGAATAAATAAAAATGATTGAAAAAAAAAATCTGGAAACAAGATACATTATGCAGATGAGAGACCCACCAGATTAACTTCAGTTATTTCTAAACTGATGCAATCTATTATTGCATAAGTGTGGGGGGGGGGGTCACTTGAGCCTTCTCTAGTACATTACCTATAGCTTTAACTCAGCATTTGTTTATTCCAACAACTAGTACCAGTGTAATAAAAAGATAATCTTTTGCTCAGAGCAAATTACTAGATTCCTTGTTGCATAAAAAACATTCTGTATTGTGTAGTATTTTGTATGTGGAAGACTACTTTGCATGAAGTTCCTAAAAATTCATTTTCCAGTCTTAAAGAATAACAACTGGCTTTCAAACTGAATAAGTAAGATTTTTCTTTTTTCACAGCTTTTCAACCGTACGTATGTGTATCTGAGCAAAGCTGGCTTTATAGTAGCTGAGTCAGAAGGCAGTATTGTGTTATATTATTAATAGCAGGAAGTATATTCACAGGTCTGAGTGCCAAGTTTATGACCTATAGGCCTTCGAGAAATTTGAGTAGTGTAACCACATGTAACCACATGTTGATATTTTCTACTTTCCATATCTACATATATATATATATATATATATATATATATATATATATATATATGGGTCTACTTCTGTTGGTCGACAACCCATATGACTGACACTCATTTGGTCAACAGCTCATTTGGCTGACAAAAAGTATTCAAGGCAAAAACCTGGGATTTGCCCCCCTCCCCACTGTTGTGCGACTGTGGAGTTGTTATATATAGTTGGGAGGGTGTGGGGGGCAAAGCCCCCCACCTAGAATGTTTGTCGATCAAATGAGCTGTCGACCAAATGAGTGTCAGTCATATGGGTTGTTGACCAAAAGAAGTAGATCCATATATATATATATATATATATGTATATATATATATATATATATATATATATATATATATATATATATATATATATATATATATATATATATTATTCCTGAAGTAAGTTAATAACCAAATGTCTTCTGACTGTAAAGAGATGCTTATTCCCTAATCTTAGAAGGTGGTGTATAATATAATTGTCATTTTTTTCTATTAATGGTTGTTATTTTTATTATTAGCTTTCCTGATCTGGTGGCAATGCATTCATAGAACAGACCTTCAAAAAAGTTGAATCTGATATCATGTTATAGCCCAGGCAGAAGTCACCTCTAAGTAACCTATAAAAACAGAATATAGTGATAATTTCTAAAGCCTTCCTGAGTAGTTCAAATTTTCTGACTCTAAGAGTTTTCAAGTAAGGACTTGTACTTTTTAAGATGCTTCAAATGGTCTTTTTCCATGGCTACAAAATGCAATACTGTATTCAGGAATAGTTTTGCTCAATGAGGTATAAAAATGGTACACTGATCTCCTTGGAGTGACTAGACATGTCATTTAAAACTATATTACAAGTAGAATAAACCTTTCTGATTTTAGGAGCTACACACTAGTGAAAATTTAAATTGTTTTCTGCTACTGTTCCAGTTTGTCTCTAGATCTTTAATGCTGAACAAAACAAAGGTAATCCAGAAAGCTTGAATCAAATCTGGTATCCCAAAACAACACAAAAAAGAATTCGACCAGCATGCACAAGCTTCGTGCTAAAAATGCTGGTTTATTAAATGTTAATTCACAAGGCACAGCAAAACACTATGACTAAGCACTTTCACCTCAACAGGCACAATCAGAGTCATGTGCTTTAATTCAAACAAACCTTAAATACTGTACATCACTTCCGCTTTTCTAGTGCCTTCAGAAATGTAACCCTTGCCATACCTAAACATTTTCAATTCTGTTGATAATTTCACTTAAGTCAAGAAATGCAGACATAAAAAATGCATAAAGTAAAAACAATGAAAAAATAATGAATAAAACTTTACAAAACTATAATAATAATAAACTTAAACATCAAATATGTGTACTGTTGTGGCTCAAACTTACAAAACTAGCAAAATCACAATAAACAATATTTCTAAAAACAGTGATTCCATAATGCTTACATAGATATCCATAACCTAACACAGTTTCCACTTTTGTTTTAACACACTGGCTATAGAAATATATTCATTAATTCCAGGTTCCACCTTGGCATTCAGTTTAAGGTGCCATCTAGTTTCCTTGATTTCTATGTCTAACTTGGGGTGACCCCCCTCTATCTTCTCTGTAGGACCTATCAATTACAAAAAACAAAAATCTTTTGTAATTTGAACATACAGATGAATGTAGGAAAAGTGAACGGATGCTTCCTTGTTTTTAATGTCTCTGGTGTGCTCAGCAATCCTATCTCTTAACCACCTAGTGTTTTTTCCCACATAGAATGCCTGACAGGAAATGCACGTGGCCATATAGACCACCATCTCAGTGTTACGATTACACCTTCCAGAGCATTGTAGGTTCCTATGAAAACCTGCAAATTCTACGTATGGCCCATCGCTGATGTGCTTACACCAGTTACATGCCCCACATTTACTCATTCTTGAGTTGTAATTTCCCTTTATACTTCTGTCATCCAATTCGAGACATTCCTTAATGTTCCTACCTTTGCTGTATACCACTCTGGGTCTTTGCCCTAGATTAGCCTTAAGCTCAACATCAAAAACATTCTCCCAAATAATGTTGAACTTGGGTATCAATTTGGGCATTAACTTATTGTAGGGTACAACAAATACCTCATCTTTCAAAATAGTTCCCCTACACTTGTTCACTAGGTCCCCTCCTGATCTCAATATGGGTGCAAATTTTGAGGTCCTACCTTTGTTAACCTCATTCTTTGTCTTGTGCAACATTTTGACAGGGTACCCCCTAGTTTTAAACGTGTTAGTAAAGGTGCTCATCTCTTGTTGGAACATCATGTCATCACTAATTAACCTTGAGATCCAAACTATCTGGCCCTTTACCATACTTCTTTTTTGGTGGGCCGGGTGACAACTATCAAACTGAAGAAAATTGTTGCAATAAGTATCTTTCCTATAGATGGTTGATCTCAAGGTTCTCTGACTTTTGTCCAATTCTACATAGACAGTGGATCTTGGAAGAATGCAGCTGGTGTGTAAATTTTAAGTAGGATGTAGTCAAATTCAAATAATCCACAAATTCCTTTGCTTCATCAATCATATCTCCCCACAAAATCAGTATATCATCCAAGAATCTCAAAAATAAAATTTTCTTGGACCAAAACAGTGAGGTGAACACAAATTGTCTTTCCCACTCTGTCAGAACTAAGTTCACAAAAACAGAAGCACATTTGGCCCCCATAGCCACTCCTGTAGTTTGACGAAACAGTTCCTCTTCAAAATATAAAAAGTTGTTTTTCAAGATGATTTCCATTAAGTTCATCAAAAAGTTAATTTTGTCATTTAACTACAAGTGCCCATTAATCAAATGATCATGATATAGTTCCAGTCCTTCCTGATGGGGTATGACTGAAAATAAATTGATCACAACTATTGTAAGGAACATAAAGCCCCTACTCATGTCAACCTCCCAAAGCATTTCCAAGGAATGCCAGGAGTCCTTAAGAACCTGTGGGCAAACCTGCAAAGTCCCCTTCAAGTAATGATCTACATATGCCACCAGGGGCTCAGTCTTTGAACCCCTGGCAGCAACTATGGGTCTGAAGGGGGGATTTGAAGGGTCCTTATGGCACTTGGGGATGCCAAAAATAGATGGAATAACAGGTGTGTGTTAGTCAGATAATCAAATTCCACTTTAGTTATGAGTCCCTCAAATAATGCATCCTGCAAAAAAAATTTAAATTTTAGTGTATGCCCTGTTCACCTCACTTTTTGAGACTCTTTCATATGTGGTCGAATCATTCAGAATGTCATACATCTTTCTGCATAGTCCAAATGTGACATAATTACTATTCCACCCCCCTAATCTGGTTTCATAAATCGGTAGTCCTTGTTTTTTATTAATTCTCTTAGAACTACCCTTTCATCACTAGTCAAATTATCCACAAAACCAATCTTGGTGTCACATATTTTCCTGATTTCGATCTCAAACAATTTTTCTAGGACACTGACTAGTGGATTACTGGGGGGATATACTGGTGCGCTTCAAAGGTTCCAGTGCATTTTACAAATAACTGTTTGTGGATGAAAATAATAAACACAAATTCAATTTTCTAACATACATCTTTAAGTTATCAATACACTTGCTACATCAACCGTGTACTCAGGGATGAAGTTAAAACCTCTTTTTAACAGTTTAAAATGTGTTTCCCTGATCAACAAGTCGCTCAGGTTATAGATGGTAAACCCATTCTTAACCACAATATCTGCAGTGTGTTTATTTACAATCTGTGTAGCTTCAGACAATGCATTGTTAAACATATTTGTATCTAAATAGGCATCATAAAATTCTGAAAAGTCCATAAATGACCTGTTAGCACTGTTTACTTCACAAGGCTGATCACCCTGTGAATTTAGATGTAGAAGAATGTCGTTCATTTAATCAAATACATCATGCCTTAAACTACAAGCAACAGTTTGCATTTCACTTTTTTCACTGTACACAATTTGACTATTATCACATTGCATGTGTAAATTGTCAACAAAATCATCTAAAACTGTCTGTTCCACCTCCCTCACCTTTTCCCCTCTTGTTGTTCATTTCCACCCATTGTCGTGCCTGCCAGTTCCTCTGCCCATTCTGGGCCTGGTCGCCCCAATGCATTAGGCATTCCGAACACCTTAATTGGGGGGAATGCTCCAAAAAATGTTCCTGGTTGGCTTCATATTCACTTTCAAACTCATCATTCCAGGTTTCTGGGTCTCCCAGATCCCCCATACCTCCATTCCCCAAGTCTGGAGCATTTTTTCTGTTGTGGGTTGGGGTGGAGGGTAAACAGTTTTATTTTTGTAATCATTAAAGTCTCTATCAAGTTTCATCTGTTTCTTGGAATAGTTGTCACTAACAAACTTATTTAAGTCAACAAAAATCTTTGTATGATTCATTGACACAGTTGGATATAACAAGTCATTAGTTATACTTTTATTAATGTCATTAATTTCTCTTTGTAAAATGTTTAACTTACGTTCATTGTCCCTTACTACAATCGCCATTGGCTCCAGTCCCATCTTATCAAAGAGCTCAACAAGCTCTTTGTGCATAACTGAGCCTGCCTCTGTCCCTCCTGGGTATTTCCAGATATGCAGGCCCTTAGGAACTTGCTTGCGTCTTGCAGAAGATTTTAAAAACATACTGTCCAACTGCAGTGACTTAAAATGTTTGCATAGCTTCTCCAGTTGAAAAAGTTGTTTTTTAACAGTTTCCCTTTCACTTCTCTCAGATACTTCAGTGTGTGTAAATTTCATGTTAAGCATCTGGAACACATCATTCAGACATGTTATTACAGGAAGGTCCCCAGCCAAATTCCTTGAAGTACCAATGTCCTCCATATTTACTGGGGTATGTAATGTTAATAATTCCACCTATGAATCCAAAATGTTAAAAGTTCTACTTCCACCGTTGCTGTTAGCTTTTAAATTGAATGACAACTCTTTTACAACTTGGATAAGTTCTCCCAAAAGCGTTTTGATGGTCCAATCAGCTCTAGCTCCTGCCATGTCCGGGGAATTCAAACCAGGAACCAAACAAAAATACTTTAAAAACTAAAAACTTGAATAAACAAAACAAAACAAAAAAAAATTGACCGGCATGCACAAGTTTCGTTCTAAAAACGCTGGTTTATTAAATGTTAATACACAAGGCACAGCAAAACACTATGACTAAGCGCTTTCACCTGAACAGGCATCATCAGAGTCATGTGCTTTCATTCAAACACACCTTAAATACTGCACATGACTTCCTCTTTTCCAGTTCCTTCAGAAATTTAACCCTTGCCATACCTAAACATTTTCAATTCTGTTAATAATTTCACTTAGGTCAAGAAATACAGACATAAAAAATGTATAAAGTAAAAATAATGAAAAAACAAAGAATAAAACTTCACAAAACTATAATAATAATAAACTTAAACATCAAATATGTGTACTGTTGAGGGTTAGTCTTACAAAACTAGCAAAATCACAATAAACAATATTTCTTTTGTTTGAGGTCTGGTATCCCACCTGTGACCAAGTGGGTGTGAAGACTAACTAGAAAAAGAGAATAAAGGATGCAGTGAGGGAATCAGAGAAAGAGTCTCCTAACTAAAGGGATTTTATCTGGACTAATACTTTATACTTTGTTTCTTGTAGATCTGTAATGATGGTTTCACTTTTTTATTGTCTGACTTTTTGTTTCATAATCATAATATAATTTATGCCCTTTTCGCCAAGTCTCATGATGCTCCATTTTCAGATATTAAGGATGGCGTCATTACTACTGGTATACTAGGTATGTATTTCTGTAAACTATCTTGAAGAGCCTCATCATCTCTTATTGAAGTATTTATATTACCCAGTTTGCAATGGTCAGCGTATTTGATTATCTAGAACTCATTTCCCGCTTTATATCTGAGAAGAATACTTCAGAAAGAAGTGACCCAGTACAGAACGTTGTGGGACACCATTGATAACTGATATTAGGATAGACAGCTTCCCAACCTGCCTTGTTACATTCTGTTGCTTAACCAGTGTTTTACTCACTAAAATCCAAATGGACTGGTATCTGATGTTTTTAATTTGTCAGCTATTCATCTATGTGGAATTGTTTCAAAAACCTTAGCAAAACAAAGATAAGCAGCAAGCACTGCCAATTCCTAATCAGGTGCTGCAGTTACTTCATCAAGGAATGATACAAGCCAGCATCTCCCCTCAACAATCCCATATTGTTCCATGTCTAACAGAAATAGATCCCTGCATCACATTGGGTGAGCTCTATTATTACTCCTCTGTTCGTGGTTTCACACAGAATACTGAGCCTGATGGTTCTAAAATGTTTTGGGTCTGATATGACCTCCTACCCTTTTTGTGAACTGGTACAAGTAGAGCGTGTTACCATTGGTCAGGGACAGGTCAACAAGATTATATTTTGTTTATTATGCTCAGTAGCTTTTTAGTTAGAAACTGTTTGGAGAACGTATATTTACAGTGTTACACAACTGTTACATTTCAAGCGGTACTTTTACACCAGAGTATTTTAATTACATATCATGCATATTCTTTTATTATCTTTTAACCTTAAACCATTATTTGTTTTCAAATAAGAATCTTATTCTTCTTGTCATATTTGCCAGATCATAATCACAGACTTCTGAAAATGGTCACTTTGTGGAGCATCAGCACTCCAACCCTGTTACCAAGCAAAAAACAGCCTCTGATTTCTCTGTAATTTTATCCATCTTATAGCTTCATAGGTTCATAGAAAGTTACTAGGCTAACAGCCCTACACCCCTTACAAGCCTAGCCATATTTATCCTGAGTTACCCCAATTGTCGGTGGTTAGATGAGTGAAGTTCGCAGAGGTAAGGGTCTATGGTAGTTAATACTCACTTCCGCTGTCCAGGAGGGACATGGGTGCCACTCCAGGAGTGGATCTGTGGTCACTCATCCATTGATCTGGATTGCGTTTGAAGAGGGTCAGGGAGGGATTCTATTTCATGTGAATTGGAAGCTTGTTCCAGAGAAGTGGCAGTCTCTGGGAGATGTATCTCTGTCTCCAGCATAACATGTTCATGTCAGAGGCTAGTGTCTTTGGATGTATACTATCTGCTCCACTGCCTTGTTCATTTTCTTATTTAAAAGTACTTCCAAAACTCTCTGCTCTGTAAATAGGTAAGTATTCACCTTTCATCATTTAAATTCCTTAGATATTTGAATGTTTTCAAAGTTTTTAATTCTGTAGTTAATTATAATGTACATTGTCTGGTCATTCATTTCAGGAGGATATAAACTCTTCATTGTTTACTAACATACAGATGCTATTGTTATAATCTTATTTGAAAATATCTTGCATAAGTATAAAAGCATTTTTTCTTGCTTTTATCTTTTGGCTTACTTTCAGTAAAGCTAGCCAAATGATACATTATGCTTTTTAACAGCATACATCAATAAATTCGATAACTACCACCAACATTGCTGAATCCTCTGAATAAATTCTATCAATTATTTGCAGTAATGCCAGATACTGAAACACTGCTGCATTCTCATAGGAAGTACCAGAAGTGAGCTGCACTGTTGTTGTTAGGTTTTTATTTTCCTTTCTTTTTTTTAATACATAACAACAGAATCAGACATTCATTAATACAGTTCTGTTACATATTAACTTAAGTATGTGCCCCTGTTTTCAGTTGTCACACCCTCCCTCTTAAATGGAATGTAAGCTCACTCTTCTATGAATACTAAGCATAACTAACTTGACCAGGTGAAACATACATACATTAAATGCTACTTTGCAACAAACTTATTTTTTTTACCTCTTTGTTTACCAGGTGAACCTACTGGACACAGGTCTATATCACTTCGACGAAACACCAGAAGTTCGAACACCATATCTTCGAACTTCTAACCTTGAAGTGCAAAATTATCGAAGGCTTAAAACAGCAATTTTTTTCCCAGGGAAAAAAAATCGCTGTTCCAAGAAACACACACACAACACAAGCACACCAAAAAATAACAGCAATCCATACACATACACTTAAAATCCTACATCTAACCCTACACTAAACTGTACATACACTACTATCTATCCACTTACCTTAGCCCAAACCCTAACCCTAAAGTCCGTCACTATCGCACACTCACCTGACCCATGCCCTAACCCTAACACTAACTCACCTATCCCACCCTAACCCTAAAGTCTGTCACTATCGCACACCCACTTCATCCGAGCCCTAACCCTAGCTCACCTAACCCGTGCCCTAACTCTAATGTCCGCAGAATCTCACACTTACCTGAACCCAATCCATAACTTTCCACCACAGTGCTGAAAATCGCAAAGCCACAGAAATGGCCCACCGAATTCTTTCCCTGGGAAAGAATTCGGTGTTCCGCGGCTTCGCGATAATCAGTTTTCAAACTTCACAGTTCGAACATATGATGTTCGAACTGCTGAAGTTTTGACAAACTGATAGGAACACCTGGACACCCAGTAGCACCCATTGGTTAGATAACTTGCAAAGAGTTGCATAGTAGGCAAATGAAGGTAAAAGGAAGCAAACGCTGTACCTTAGACACAGGAAGTAGCTCATTAACAGATCAGAGTTCTAGTCCTCTGCTACCAGACTTATATTAATTATTTGTTTGGAGACTCAATGCTAAAATATATTTTGTGTTGATCATTCATAAAGGTACCTCAAAAGAATAAGAGTTGGCAAGCACAACAGTACACACTTTGCAAAAGACTGAAAACATATGAATAGGTATGTATTCCCAGAAGGTGCTCCAAGGCAATCCAAGTTCAGCACTCAAGGGTGATTATTCAGTACTGGTTGCCAGGGAATGTAGGCTTATCAAGAACTGATGAGATGAGAATTTGTTACATCATGAAAATGTGTAATAGGGTGGAATAGCAATGCATTTGTATTAACTCCTAAAGTGGAGTCAAGTGGCTGCTAGAAGAAAACAGGGAGCTTTGTAACAAGTCATAAGGCTATGACTTAGAATATGCAACTGAACAGTCATGGCTGTTACTTTCTAAGGATGTTCAGAGGCCTTTAGAAAAAAAAAGACATTTTATTAATTTGTTTATTTATCAGTTAAATATGTAAGTAGATTTTGGGAAAATCAGATGCAGATAGCTTTGGTGGACAGGACACATTTTAATCAGATGGTAAGTGAGTAAGGGCTGGTGCCATGCTGAGTACCAGGAGGGAGGGAGTTTGCATGCCTGGGCCCAGATGTAGAAAAATGCTTTGCTAATAAAAGCTACTTCAAAAGTTAGAATTTTCATTCAGTTCTATGAAACAGCAGAAGGGGGCCTGTGTTGCACTGGGGCACTGGGCTATCTCACAAATGTTCATTAAAAAGGGCAACCATTTAAAAAGAGTATTTAATTGGTCAGAAACAAGAGAAGTATGACATGAAAGGTAAATGGGAAGTCAGAAAGCTTTTCATGGGAAGTCATGACCACTGGAAGATTAGACTTGAATAAACCAATTTCTTTTATTTAGGAATGCTTTTAAGTTTACAAAAAATAGTGATGCAAATACACTCAGCAATGAGCATTGCATATTCCAGCTAAGACATGAAGACTCCTATTCTTATAACATTTTATGCATTAGTTAAAAAACACAGTACACAGCCCTCATTTATAAGACTAGTTTATCATATAGAAAGTCCTGAGGGTAAGAAAAGATAATAGAGGAATGCAGGCACCCAAGGTGCTTAGATGGGGTATCATGTCTATGGAGCACTGTTTACTTATTCAGTAAAAGATCCCAAAGGATCCCAGCTCACTTATCAGAAAGAGCAGGAGCATTTTACCAGCTTCCTAGCCGAATTTCCCTTAGCCAGTATGAATACCACTTTGGGTTTCTGAAAAAAGGCTGCTGGCATAGTGTAAGTAACCCAGCCAATAAAGCATAAATACATAAGTTAGTTAACTGGTAAGTGAGCTGGGAGCTGGGATAAAGTTTCCTTTTCAGACACAGCTCAGGCTAGAGGTGGAGATGGAGTACAGCATTATCAATCATAATAAACTGTTTATAGGTAAAAATGGACAGTGAGCAGAAAAGGCCATAGAATATACAGTTTTTGCAATGCCTAACGGACAGTACCTGCAAATAATATCCAAAGGACAGTAGACTTATATAATGTGGTTAGTGAAAAATGTATAAGAAGTAGTAACTATATACAGGCTAGCCATGTAGGTCCCCTTTGGAAAAGGTCTAAGCAATTTTGTAATCAAAGTTATGAGAATCGGAGGAAAGGAGCATGTAACTGAAAAAAATACTTAAGGGAAAAAGGCATATAAGATAAAAAGTGCTGCTGAATAAGGAAATGGAAAATAAGATGAAACAGTAACTTACAGAAAAGAGTTCTGCTAAAGAACAGTAAGAAGTATGTGGAAATGAGGGAAGATAAGAAGAATCAGTGCTGATTATCAGGGGTGAGGGAACTAGGAAGGACAAGCCAATGAATGTTTCACAGTATGTGGGGAAGGATGCAAGCCAGCTGTTGGGAAACAATGTAATCTCCAAGATCGCTAACTGGATTTTAGTATACATAGATATCTGATACACACACACACACACACACACACATATATATATATATATATATATATATATATATATATATATATATATATATATATATATACAGGTGCATAAATAACATTGAGTACAACCATTTTCCATTTTACCACGAGTGCAGGGTATCTATTGCTGCTGCTGTTAATTATGACATCTATTAGGTTAAGGAGTTCTTGGGTGAGGACACATAATTAATGAAGATGAAACTAAGGAAATAGCTGTAAACTATGTACCTGCACACAAACTTGTTCAGCAATATCTATATTTGTGGGGACTTGATACAATGAAGTATTTAGGACTATGGGTTAAAAAGGATTCTGTTATGGCAGCTAAGGATATGTGGGAAGTGACTAAACAAAAGATAATACAAAAACTGAGAAACTAGAAGCTCTTTTTTATGGATATGAATAGCAAGATACAAGGAGTGAAAATGTTTTAGTCCCTTTAGTTTTATACACAGGTCAGACATTTTTTTATCAACCAGAGGAGAAGTTGTGAGCAATTAATAAAGAGTTGAAGGATTTTATCTGGGATGGGAAGCAGGCAAGAGTCAAGTAGGTGGGATAAGTTAATTCTTCCAATAGAACAAGGTGGTTTAGGATTACCTGATTTGCATGGGTAGCTCAGAGCTACAATGCTATTAACCTTATTAGCTTAGAAAGATTGTGCAGTAACAAGATTTGTATTAGCATGTATTTTCTGAAGGATATGAAGTCTAAAACTCAAATGCATGTCATTATTTAGTGACATCAGTCCTCTGTGATTTACCAGAAAATCACATATTTTATGAGGAATAGAACAAAAATATGAAGTGAAAGTCTGAACAGTTGAGAGGTATTATGTGTGGTAACATTTCTGAGAAAGATCAAGCAGCCTCTCACTGAGATTTGAGACTGCTGATCACACATTTTCAAATCATGGTATATCACTCACTAGTATCTGATGAGTTGAACTTGCCCCCCAAGAGGTCCCATGTTGAAGACCATTCTCGAGGTTCACTGCTGTGAAGTTCGCTTGTTTGTTTGTGATGTGCAGCAAGCTAATGCTTTGCAGTGTGATGAGAATGTATGTAATCATATGCATGTATGGGTCTACTTCTAAATTTCAAACTTTCACAACTTCAAATATCTTATGGTCGAGATCATTAAATCAAAGTTTTGAAATTCCAAAATTTAAATAAAAAAATTTAAAAAAATATTTTTTTTACATTTTTGCAGGAGGCAAGCCCCCAGCACCCCCCATACCCCCTGTTAATTAAATATACCAACTGCAAGATTACACTACAGAGAGGAAAATGGTAAATATACCAATCCATGCTGTATGGCGCTCTCCATTTAAACGGTCTTGAAGTTTTACAGCTTTGATCTTATGGTCTCAACCATAAGAAATTAGAAGTTGTGAAAGTTCAAACTTTAGAAGTAGACCCGCATGTGTGTGTGTGTGTGTATATATATATATATATATATATATATATATATATATATATATATATATATATATATATATATATATATTTATATTAAACTTTTACACTATCTCATTTTATATTAATATAGCATCTTTATATGCTCATCTACACTAAATTTTGTCCAAACATATAAGTCTTCTTTATCACTTAGATTGCAACCATCAAAATCAGTTACTAATACAAATATCTAACCATCATGATCATTCTCTCTCTTTTTTATCAGTTGCTAAAAAAACTGGAACTCTTTCCTTCTGGATACTATAGCAATAACCCACGCCTGGGTGTGGGTAATGCTGGATTTACCCACGGTTGGTGTGGTTTGGTCACGAGGGCGAAGCCCGAGTGGCCAAACAAAGACTACCGTGGGTAAATCCAGTATTACCCACACCCAGAAGTGGGTTATTGCTGTTATACAATGACATTGTTTAAGAAAAAAAATAATTACTTTTCTTAAATAATGGCATTGTATAATGCCTCCTTGCTGCCCTTCCGCAACTGTCTGGTATTCTGCGGCAGTTCTGATGTACTGCGCATGCGTATGCTTATGCAGTACATCAGAGCTGTGGGCGGAAGCAACGGAGAAAGCAAGATCTCTGTTGTTTTTTACAAACTGTCTTGCTATGTTAAAGGAGTTTAACATAGCGAGACAGCTTTAAAAAAAGCAACAGAGAATCTCCCTTGCTTTTTTTAAAGCTGTCTCTCTATGTTAAACCCATTTCACATAGCGAGACAGTTTTGAAAAATGCAATGGAGAAAGCAAGATCTCCGTTGCTTTTTATAAAGTGTCTCGCTATGTTAAAGGAGTTTAACATAGTGAGACAGCTTTAAAAAAACGCAACGGAGAATCTCTTTTTTAAAGCTGTTTCGCTATGTTAAACCCATTTAACATAGCGAGACACCTTTAAAAAGATCAATGGAGCTAGGAAGATCTCCATTACTTTTTTAAAGCTGTCTCGCTATGTTAAACTCATTTAACATAGCGAGACAGTGTGTAAAAAGCAACGGAGATCTTGCATTCTCCGTTGCTGTAAAAAAGAGTTATACTAATGGAAAAAGTCTGGGCGACTGGACCTTTTTCCATTAATATAACTCTGATTTACAACATGCACGCAGACCAATCAGCGTGCACGTTTTGGAATATTAATGGGGGAGGTCGTTGTGTAATAGATAATAATCAATTAGAAGAGTCCCTGGTGGTCTAATGGTTAGGGCTTAGCATTCATACTGCTACAGGCTGAGTTAAATTCTTAGTCAGTCAGGAAAGCTTCTTATGTCAGCAGTTTAACAGGTGCTTAGATTCATTTTGCCCAGAGGATTAAGGTTTTGAGATCTTAATAAGCTGTTTCCTGTAGTCCAGGGTTTGTTTCCTTCTGCCTCTACTTGCTTATTATATGACTGAGTGAGTATCTTTACCAGACAGTGCTCAGCATTTGGGTAATTGGGAAATTGGGCTACGTATCTCTGTGGTCTCCTGGACCTCGTGTCTTGTACATATGAACCTAAAAGCCAAATAATTTATAGGAAAACTTAAGATTCATCTGACGTCTACATGGAACTGCACATGTACAAATACATGACCTTACTTCTTCTTCCCCATAGATTCAAAAGCCAAATCACTTATATCAAAACTTAGCACTCATTTAAGTTCTACACAGAAGTATATACATAAGAACACATGACTATACTACTTTTTCTGTTTACTTAATATTATAATCATAGTTCTCACCCATTTAGCTCCTACACTGGGGACAAATTAATGAATAATTATGGGCAAAAGACACAAACAGGGATACTTTTTACTAATGGGTATTATTAACCTAAAAAATTGATAGAATAAGAGAATATGCATTTTTTGAAGTAACTATAATAATTGTTATTATTTAGTAAATGTAATCCACCACCCTTTCCCTGAAAGCCTCCAATTTTAGGAGAGGCAAAGCAAAACTTTGAAACAAAATTGGGGTTGTGCCTGAAAATCAGGTACAGCTGAAATGTATGAATTAATAATACATGGACCGACTCAAAGCCCTGTCACTATATTTGGTATCCTACAGACTGCTCAAAATTGGCCAGTGTCACAGATACAGGGCACCCTCCAACCAATTACTTATGGATTTACTGCATATTAACAAGTCAAATGGCATCATAAATACTCGGTCTAGGCATCTAAACCTCTTTTGCACCATGAACAGAATGGTTTGGAGGGACAATTGTACCTCGCAGACTGCTCATCCACATAAAACAAAGTTCATCCCTGTCCATATTCAACAGCAACTTAGCTCTATGGATGGGAAATAGAAAATATACCCCAGGACTGCCTCACATAATACTAATGGACAGTGGCAGCTCCTCAATGCTTTATACTATGCATGGATCTCCTCAAATTATCTATGGAATGATCCCAGTTATTCTCATTAGGGGTAATATATAATTACAGACCATATGATGGGTAAGGCCAGTCTCTAACTGAATGGGATAGGTTAATTCAAACTAAGCTTAAAATGGCCCACAAGGACAGCAAGCCTAGTACTTACCTATGAACCTATAATACAGATCCATTCCAATACTTCTACTCATATTAAATATGGCTCCTTTCCTACATCCATTTCTGTGACTCTAAGCAAGTCACTTAACAGACAGTGTTCCCAGGGTAAGCCTGACAAAGGTCCATGAAGATCAGTGCTCTTCCCTTGTTAACAAATACAAACATCTCACTGCTCTTCCCTTGCTTTCTCCTTTACACATTCATATTAGTTAGTCAGTTTCATTGACACTGACATCAGTTGTCAGTCGCTCAACAGGTAGCATACTTGCCTTGTATGTTAAAAGATCAAAAGGCTGTGGTTCTATTCCCACTACATGTGACTGAATTAATTTTCAAATGGCTGATACCGCAGTGCAACATAAGGGGAGTAATACACTCCTGAGTGTGCCAACCTTCTGATAACATGTTCAACCAAGGTCCCAACTGCTTGAGTTGATGGTAGGGCAGGTACATGTAAAAGACTCCACAACACCTATTGAAAAGAGTAGGGGTTCTTTATTTGCATAATCCATAAGTATTTACACAATAAAATAATTATTTACATTGCTTCATATAGAACACATACGTATTACTTTTTTGACCCCCCCCACTCTAGTTTCCACAACCAAAACCTTATTTTTTTTCAGCATTATTAAGTCCCATCTTTCATTGAACATGATTTCCCTAACCCTCTGATTCCAAATCAACCATAATGTAACAAACATTTTTTATCAAGAGTTTTATTCTTTCTTACTTTTGTTTTTATAGTAACCAAATTCAATCATATCCATATTTAAATTACTTATGTCTTTAAAGTCACTCACATATTTCTTTTCTATAATCTTTTTCTATAACATTTTTGATCTGTTGCATTCCAAAAAGACATGTTAACGTTTCAAATTCTCCACAATAGAAACATACTCTACCTTTTATACTTTTATATGGCATATTTGCCTTAACTGGCAATTTTTGTATAGAAGTTTCCTTAACAAATCTTGACTTTCTATATTTCTTTTGCATCTTTTAATTCTTGCAATAATGGCATTTCTTTTTTCAGTATTTAAATTGTTCTGAGGATATTTCTCCATAGTCTTTGCATGCTTTTCTTTTCTCTTATCAGTTCATTGACATTTATTTTCCACAATATAGTCTAGTCTTGATAATTTTCCATTTCTTTATTACAACAAACCTTTATTTTTCTTAAGCTAGAAAAATTCAACCATTCTGTTTTATATTTTACACTTAATATTATCATTAATAATGAACCTTCATTCTCCTTTAAGCACTTCATTATTATGTGCAGGTTTAATGATGACACATATACAACAGTGTTTATTAACACCAAACCACCTTCTTTGCTTTTCACACATAATTCCCTTCTTTTACCGGGTTCCTCCTTGATCCCCAAATGAAAGAAAATATTGTGTTATATACATCTTTCTCTAGGTTTAAAGGAAAACTATAAACACCAGTTAAATAAGTGATCAAATTTATTAAATAGATTTTATTTTTAAATTAAAGGCTAAGAGACTTCCAAAAAACACACATGTATTTTATTTCCTCTATTTTTTCTTTGCATATAGAATTTACAATTTCTTTTTTTCCCAAAGTTTATCCCAAGAATCTTAATTCTATCCTTATTAAAATTTATTCCACTAATCTTTCCCTCAAAACCTAAACCTTGACTTTTGTCTTTTTTCAATACAAAACCAATAACCTGAATAATTTCTTCCATTTGTTTTATCACTATATCCATGCTTCCTTTATTCTTTATAATAATAATAATAATAATAATAATAACAATAATAATAATATCTGAATAACTTAACAAGATAGGCATTTTTATTTCTTAATTTGAAATATATCTCATAATATCCATCTCCTTGTTGATATACACAGATATTGGATTCATTACTAATACAAATAACATGCCACTCAATGGACAACCTTGTCTGATACCCTGTTCCATCTTTTATATCTTCGCTCAACTATCTATTTATCATAATCTTTACTATGTTATATGCTGACATGCACACATTATTAAGCCTCTTACTTATATTATATACATCTTAACTCTTACCATTTTTTTTGCCTGAACATTTCTAACTACTATATCATCTACTGTTTCCCTAATTATTATCAATAAATCTTGAACTTTTTTCCCTTTTATGCCAAATACATTTATTTGCAATATTACTTACTTTTTCTTCCATCCTTTTTTTGTAATATTTTCATAAAATCTTATAATCTGTATTGGTGTCCAGTGCTGTATTTCTTTCATCTCTTCTTTTTTACATATAAACCTAATAAAACCTGTACATAGTTCTTTATACCTGTAACCTTTTTCTAACCATTCATTTAATACTTTTATAAAACATTTATTTTTCTCTATAGTCATAATTTTATACATCTTATATTCTATTCCATCAAGTCCTGCTGCAGAATCTAAATTCATTATTTTTATCGCTTGTTCATACTCCTCGATACTTATATCTTTTTTCTAAATTCCATGTCAGAAAATGTACATATCTTCCATTCTTTCCATGTCTTTGTTTTCTTATCTTTAAACAATGTCTTAATATAGTCCTTTACTACATTCATAATATCCTCTTGCGGATTATGCATTTTCACCTAAGGAATCTTTCCTCTTCCTCATTAAACTGTTTTTCTCTTTGATAATTTTACTTCAATATGCTGCAATTTCTTCTTTTTTTTCCCTTTCAGGAAATATATTTGTTTGTATAATAATTGTTCTATTTTTTCTTATTCAAATCATATAATTTCTTTTCCTTAATAAAAAAAGTTTCCTCATTCCTCTCTAAACAATCATTTCATTGTTTAAAATTTTATATGCTATTTTTTTCTATGTATATCTTCTTTTTCTCCATGTTGCATAACATTTTTTATATTTCAGCTTAGAATTTAACCACTATTCTGACCAATCTTTATACAATTCTATCATTTCTACATGATCTTGCCATAATGTCATAATCTCTTTTCTCTCTTTAACATCCCATTTCACTTCATTTATTTTTTATACATTTACCTATTTTTATATAATCATCATTTCCCTTTACCATAATCCAAATTGCCCTGTGTTCAGAAAAGCCTGTTATTACCACTCCTTGTTTAACTATTACTAAACTTTCTGACAATAAAAAACAATCTATTTCTGTTCTTTTATCCCCTCTTTTATATGTCCAAGTCTCTAAATTCTGTATTTTTAATAGTTAATTTTTTATATCCTTTAGTAGTTAAACATCATAAGCCTTCTTATTTTGCTGTCTTAAATTGCAATTAAAGTCTCCTACTACAATTATCTGCACAATAACTGCTACATATTATATTACCTTTCTAAACATCTTTTTTTTTCTTACATATGCATCTCGTCTCTCTCTCTCTCTCTCTTGCATATATTGCAGTAATTCTTATAACATGTTCTCTCCATCTTACATTAATGATAGTAATTATACCTGTTCTGATAATTGTGATGTCTAATGCTTTAATTGTATCTTTATATAAGTATTCCCAAGCATGTCTCTTTCAAGAAATTCCATATCACATTTTTTCCTCACCATACTTTGGTTTGAATTCTTTCTGACTTTGACAAAAATCTAATATCTTCTAGTATAATAATATCAGTATTTTTTTACACCTTTCCAGAATTCCTAACTTTTTTCCAACTTCTTAAAATTATTAACATTTAATGACAAAACATTACACGTAACTCTGCTTTATATATTATGTATTCATCCTTTCCCTTTCTTTTTTGTTTTTTTTTTAAGTCTTCTCTATTCTTTCTTTTCCCTCCTCTCACCCTTTTACCAATTGAATTTTTCTTTTATTTAACCATGTTCCACTTACTGTCATCATTTTCACTTAAACCTGACTCTTCTTTGTCAATGTTGTTGTGTCTTTCGGCTTTTCCCTGTAAGGGGTCGCCACAGTGGAACTCCGGTCCGCTAATGATTGGCAGTAGACTTTTACATGCCGAGTTGCCGGCCCTGACTCACAACCTTCAATTAAGGTATGTCCATTCATGCATGTCTCCACACAGAAGATGCTCTAGCTGAGAATCGAACAGGACAACGTCTTACTGTGAGGCGACAATGCTACTGCAGTACCACCACTGCAGCTGTTTTCTAAATTTAAATCCTCCATCACTTTTTCATTTTGGATCATTTGTTCTCCATCAGCAATCCTACAATTTTTTTTTATTTTTTTTTCTACTTCTGATTTATTTTCTGCAACTTTCTTCTTTTTACCATGTTCTTCTACTTCCTCTTTTGTATCCAACACTACTTAATTTTCTTCTTCACACCCCCCCCAAATGTCCTATATTTTTATATTTATAACATATTGGTTCACATTTTATTGCATTGTGTCCTATGCCACCACATGAAAAACATTGTCTTTTTTCATAGTTGTTAATTAAATGATCTGCTTTTCCACACAAAAAACACATTTTTGGCTGTCCCCAATACTTTACCCAGCCTCTATCACCTTCAACATTAATAATGCTTGGAATATGTACAATGCTATCATTTTCCAGTTTCAATATCACATTGCAGTCCCATGCCCCAATCCACAAATCTCTATCATCATATACTTTTGATGAATTGAGAATATCATTACATAAATATAATAAATGCTTTTTTAATATCTCTTTTTCCACTTCAGTTCTGAACTGAATATTATTTTTTTTCTTTGTTTCCCTATAACAGGGCTTAAATACATATAAGTTCCATGAAGCACAGTTTTTCTTTTTTCATATTCTTCAATAATTTTTCTATTATCTGCCCAGTCTCGAAAATAATGTCACAAAAATTTTCTTTTTTTATATGGATAAATGCTCTTACCTCATTAGTTTTGATTCCAAGCCTCTTAAATAACTTTATCCCATACCTTACATCTGTCAATTTCTGTCTCTTTCTTCTGTTCAGTCTGTACTTTAAACACTCTCTTTTTCTTCGGACTTACTTCATTCTCTTCTTTCTTGCCACACATCCCTTCTTCGATGGTTTCAGGGTAGGATTTTTTTCACCTTCATACCTTCCTTCTGCTGCATTTCCTCTTTCTGTATCCTGTCTATCATCTCTCCCCACAACATGTCCTTGCCATCTTCCTGCTGACTTTCATCAACTATATCCAATAATATCATCTCGCAACCCTCTCGACTGAAGGGTTGCAACAACACAACCTTGTGTTGCAACTTCAGATTCAAACATCTGCTGGAGCATTTCTTCTGAATCAATCTCCACTGCTTCAATACTGCTTTGAAAAGGCTCAGCTGCCTTTCCTCCATCTTAGATGCATTGTAAGTTAACTGGGAGTTATGCTGTAGTAAACGTTTGGCTCTGAGTTCTTTAGAAAGTTGTCCTAAAGGATGTACTCACATTTTTCTTGCATTTGGAAGAAATAATTTCACTGAAAAATTTGTAGAACGCTAAAGGAATATGTCAGTGTGCAGCTAACGTCCTTTAGGGATACAGTACAGATGCAGAATATATCATTCAGCTGTGGAATGCATGCCTTTTCGTGGTTACTGATGAATGAATGAAAACAGACCTGTAAGTTGGAGCAATTAGCCTTTTGTGAGGCATGGTAATTAAATGGGCAATGATTACTGAAGTCAGGTTTATCTGGGTGGCTGGTTAGAGTTCATTCTGAAATGATGTCACTACATAGGATGGAACTTAACTGTGCTGATAATTACTGTTGTGATGCTGTATTTTTAAGAAAAGGCTAAATAGTGTAATTGGCTTAGGAAACCAGGTCATAATTCCCTATTAAAAGTCATCAACAGTTCCAAAGCTTTCTCAAAAACAGCAATACATAATGTTGGAGGAATACAAACAGAAGCTATATTATTACTGTCACCAACAATGACTATAGCTATACAGCTGAGGTCAGTGTCTTTGGCAGATGATGGTAACAGATGTATTATATTGGTTAAGAAATCTGGTAGAAGACAGTTTTGTCATCTAGATGTTTAAATTTGAATCGGCACAAGGCCTGTTCAGTAAGGAAGAAAACTCACTCACAAAAGGGCATGATGTTTGACATTTTCTCTGCCTAGGAGTTTTTAATAGTGAAGGAGGGACTATTCTCATTCTGAGTTTATCTGAAGACTAGCAGATTTTATCCTGGTATCTACCATACAAGTTTAGATATTTAATCCACATGTAAAAGCCAATAGTTTGGGTGATTCCATAACCACTGGAATATAGCTACAAGGCCACAATGAGGGTCACAAGCCAATATTGGATTTCTACTGTTAATATTTGAGCCATAGACTATAAATCCAATCTTGTTACATGTACAAAGGGAGAAAGTAATGACTAGGCATAGGTCTTCTTGGTATGTATTACCCTTATGTCTAAAGAGAATCTTTAATTTGATCCATAACAGCAAAGGAACTGATCTGGTAATACTCATCACTTTGTAGGATACCATCTGGCATTATAGGCTGTGAATGATTTATGAAATCTGTTCTCCCACCTTGAAGTGCATAATAATACCATGGGTTTTATCTGCTAATACAAAAAAGGAAACATGCATCACACCTGGAGATATGGCATTCCTCATTTTGCAATGAACAATGTAACACCTGATAAAAGGCAAACTGCAGCAATGCAGTCTCACAGAGTCTAAAAGCTCCAGAATGTTTCTGTATTTATCAGCTGTACTGTAAATTCCCAATAATGTAATCCATTTTTCACTTTTTAGAGTGTTTTTTTCTTTCTTCTTTATTTGTGCTACTATATAGAATTTGTATATATAAATATAAAGGAGATGTAAACATTAACTGGGCCCTTATCCAGTCTCCTACAAATTCTACGAACATCAACCTCTATAATTTCTCACAACTGATCACTTCAGTAACTCATCCTGCCAAAAACCTGTCCAATGGGAGTATACTGGACTGGATTCTAGTCTCCCATCCTCTCTATTTCACCAACAGTGGCACTCTTCCCGACCCACTTGGTGACCACACACCCACCTTTACCCACCAGCTTCCCACTGTCCTTCAACGAACCCATAACTATATCACATTCCGTGACCAAAAAAACTTCAACCCAATAACCTTTTCAAACTCATTACAAGCAATTAATTGGAATTGTTTAAAAATACTACCTCTTGATAATGCAGTCTCATATTTCAACTCAACATTCTTAAAATTACTAGACTCCCAAGCTCCCTTACGGACAAAAAGAATAAAAACCAAATCAGCCCCATGGCTCTCCAAAACTACCCTTGCTATCATGAGACAGAGAGATAAAGTCTGGGCACTCTACCAAAAACATAAGTCAGCAGCACTCCTAAAAGAATATAAAATGCTCCGAAATAAAGCAAAGAAACTGATTACTTTTGATCGTCAAAACTACTTCTCAACACTCCAAAACCATAATAAAAACAACCCTCAAAAATTCTGGAAAGGGATCTCTACTCTCCTCCACCCCAGCAAACCAGTTACTCCCACCCCAGACCCAAATGCTCCAGAACTTGATTTAGCCACACAATTTAATTCCTTCTTTATCGACTCCATCTCCAAATTGACCTCTTCATTCTCAAACACCTCTCTCCACTTCCACACCCTATTCCACACCCACTAACCCCTCTTCCCCCTCTTCTACACAAACCCTATCCTCATCTCCACTACCCCAAAATTCCCCCCCTTCTGACTGCACCCTCTTCTCATTAAATCCTATACCTACATCTACTATAAAGAAACTTCTTCAGAAATTGAAACCATGTACCAATGCTCCTGACAATATCCCTTCTTACTTTCTCAGTGCAACTGCTAAAACTCTTGCCTACCCCATTAGCATCTTAATTAACTGCTCCCTTCAAGAATGCACAGTTCACTAATCTGGAAACAAGCTTTTATTATACCTCTACACAAAGGGGGCAACAACAATAACATTAGCAATTTCCGTCCCATAGCCATCCTGTCCCCCATTTCTAAACTCCTTGAAAAATGTGTCCAACTTCAACTTCTTCCTCACCTCCTAGACAACCATCTCATTACCCCTACACAGCATGGTTTCAGACCTAATCATAGTACTATGACTGCCCTCCTCTCCTTCCTTGAAATTGTAAATAAAGCCCGTGACTCTGGACAAATTGTATCCACTTTGCTTCTTGACCTCTCCAAAGCCTTCGACACTATCTCACACAACCTGCTCTTAACTAAACTTTCCAAACTCCACCTATCTTCTTCCTCTCTGAACTGGTTTTCTAGTTACCTTTCTAACAGAAATCAAGCTGTAAAATGGAAAAAAGCTACCTCCTCTTTCCTTAGTACCCCCACAGGAGTGCCACAAGGCTCCATACTGGGTCCTCTTCTCTTCAATATATTTATAAATGACTTCTACAAATCAATTCCTTCCTCTAGCATCATCCAATATGCAGATGATTCTACTATCATCTGTTCTGCCTCTTCTATCACTACACTACAAAAACTTACCCAAGATGCTTTCTCTTCCACAGAGCAATGGATGCTAAATAATCATCTAGCTCTCAATGCCACCAAGACCAAACTAATGTTATTTACTCCTTCAAAAGTTATCCCTCCGGACATAAGTACATTCTTAATTACTAGTCAAAACAACTCACCCCTTGAAATAGTATCAGAAACTAAACTACTTGGGGTCCAAATTGACAACCTACTTAAATTCAACTCCAACCTGCAAATAAACATTAAAAAAACACATCAAAAACTTGGCATGCTTTATAGACAGAAAGCCTACCTCACATCTGACACTAAAATCTCTCTCTCTACCTCCTTTCTTATCCCCTCCATTCTCTATGGTGCCCCACTACTAACTAATCTTCAGTCCTCATTAAAAAAAACAGCTTACTTCCTGCTATAACAAAATTGCAAAATTCGCCACCAGCCATAAGTCCTCTACTCACCACTGTGTCTCCCTCCATAAGCTAAAATGGCTAGAACTTCTCAATCAACTAACTTACACTCAACTAACTCTAGCCCATAAACTTATTCTAAACCCCTCACTCTGTCCCCCCCTTTCCTCTGCCTTTAAAATGCACCTACCTAGCAGAGTTCCAAGGTCAAACAATCAAAATCTACTTGAAGTGCATAAACCTACTTATCCACCAGGAAAAAACCTTCTTTCCTTCAGCCTCGCTCACCTCTGGAACTCCCTACCACCTCTCATTCGCACCACCTCTAACCACTCCACCTTCAAAAAGTCTCTCTCCTTACATCTAGCATCACAGTTGGAATGCTCTTGCTCCCACCCCACATAACTAACTCTACTAAATCTCCTTCAATACCATATCCTACGTTATGTACCTACTATCTTTGTTCTCTAATCTCTATTAATTTGTCTCTATTACTTGTAGGTCACTTCTTAATTGTATTAACTGTTATGACTGCTATTCGACATATGATAAGTTTTGCTTTTTCCTGCCAACATAGTACCAATAACTCTCTGTACCTAGATTGTTAATGTAAATTGTTGAATGTATATTTGTTTGTTTTGGAGCTTTTCTCCCCAGGACTCCATTGAAAACGGGTTCTTTATGGCCCAATGGACTATCCTGGTAAACCAACTGCAATAAACCAACTGCAATAAATAAATAAATAAATAAATAAAATAAATAAATAAATAAAGGGGTTTGGTGGCTGCAGGAAAACAGTTTTTATTAATTGGGCTCACAGTTTGGGCTGCTTTGATTGATTTTGGCTTTTTCAGTCTACTGTTAGGGGAGTTATGCTTCAGGAACTCATAGTGGACCTATTTGCAGCTGTGTATATGTATATTGGATAATTCAGTGTACATTATGTATGTATATGTATATATAAGATCATTCCATATGTGTTATGCTCATATCTATACAAGATCATTCCATATGTATTGCGCAGATGTATAATCATTTGATATGTACTGTGCATATGCATGTAGGATCACTCAGTATGTACTGTGCATATGTATATAGGATCATTCAGTATATGTTGTAAAATATGCATCAAATGGTTTAACATGAGACCTGTAACATATGTCATGACAGAAAATGTACTGCTGTAACAACAGTCTCTTTATCCATCCATCCATCCATCCATCCATCCATCCATCCATCCATCCATCCATCCATCCATCCATCCATCTATCCATCCAGCAAGCCAACCAGACACACAGATATTTTCATATCTGTTTTATCCAATTCAGGGTTGTTACAGGGAAGCTGGAACTTATACTGCTAAGTAGTGGGTGTACAGCAGGAACCAGTCCTGCAGAGGAATCTAGTCCACAGCAGGATATATAAACCTTCACATGCATTCACACACACACACACACACACACACACACACACACACACACACACACACACACACACACCTGCACATGCACGCACACACATAAACACACACACACACACATATGCTCATCCACATGTGCATGTGCACACAGAAACCCAACATTTTGGGGAAAGCCCACACAGACACAAGAAGGACATGCAAATTTCACACATAGGGCACGCCAACTGGGAAATGAACCAGAGATCCAAATGCTATGCAGTGTTAACTGCTGCACTACTGTGTCACCTTTCCACAAACAGCATAAACTTTCCTGATAGCTGTATACAGTTTAAAATAACCATTATCCCTCACAGTGTAAACATTATATCCCCCACAGTGCTCTACTCTACAATGATGTTAAAATAATTCCAGAAAAATAAAGCAGAGTCCCCTAACCAATTTATTCCCTCTGCTAGTAGTCAGCTAACCCATCTTGTAAAATAAAGCTTACCTAAAAGTCCAGTGATTGCCTTCGGTTATGTTTAATTTCTGGTCATTTCACTAACCGCTGTTAAAATGGTTTGCTTCTTTGCATGGTACGGCAGTCATCCTACCTTCTCCTTTCCACTCCTACTTAATTAGATGTAATAACTCTCAAGTATCTATCAACTGTAATCTTGACTTGGTACCATCTTTAGCACAACTTAGTTTTTCTGTCAAAACACACTACTAAGTGCTAAAGTTCATATCCAGTGCTACTGCTGTGTGAAAAAAAATCTGTAATACTTCCACAAAATTTTAATGTTATAGAAGCTGTCTTTCCTTTTAAATTTCTTCACTGTACTAAACTTGTTTTTCTTAACTACATATAGACATTGAAAGATCAGGGATACTGGGTAGTAATACACTAACTACAGCATACCTATTAGATAGTACACTGGGAAGAATGACAGGCCAAATGATCCTTCCGTGCCAATAAATGTTATGTGTCTGTGAAAGATAGATAATGTTTTTCAAACTGAAAAAATATACTGAGGCAGTAAGAAAAAGAAAACAAGAATTCAAGTCCCAATTCCATTTGTATATCCTAAATTTTGATTAACTTGATTAGCATAAAATTAATGTGAGGCACAGTTTTGTATTACTTTTAGTTAGATTTTTTTTAAAGTCATCTCCTTAGAAACACATACACAACACATACACATACCCACAAGAGAGCATATGCAACTGCTGACTTTTGTAGTAGTGCGTTACATACCCAATTTATATATTTTAGTTGTGATTATTATTTACTTCAAAACCTAATAAAACTAGTTTGATAAACCAATGAACTGAACATATAAACTCTAGAAACTGTTCTGTTTTATTCTTAGATGTATATATCACCTGCACTGTGTAAATCCCATTTCACATGGGGACAAATAATAACTGCCACTATTATATGATGGATTTCTTTTTAAAAGATTTGACTTATGTTGTTTAGATAAGGCTGTTGCAAGTATGCACTCCTGTATGTATCTTTGTGTTGAAACATTTTGTGTACTTGGAAATCACATTCTTTATTTTGATAAGCAGACTGTGACAGAGACTAATGAAGTTGGGGAACAATATCAGGCTTTTAAAATGATCAACAATGTGAACTGCAGCTGTATCAAAATTATCAAACCTGTTTAAATACATATTTAACAAACAAAAGCTAAAAGAAGTTGCACTGTAATTGTTAAGTCAGTAAATATGTAATCTTTAAGAGAAATGAGTAAAGTGGAATGTAGTTGTATTTAAATCTATGTAAATGTCTTTGTGAAATTTGTAGAGGTTGCTTGGAGGTTGTTGTACTTGATCACATGATGATTTCCTTATTTGTGTTGTTGTAGCTTGCTGAATCTTGCCTTTCCAATTGGACATTTAACTACAAAAACGGGAAAGTTATCTTCTTAATTCAAACTAAAGACACATAAGTCTTGTTTGCGAACTTATAAGTAGAGGGACTGTCTGTTAATCTTAGAGATATACTAATTAACTGTGGAACACAGCTAGTGCCTGTAAGGATCCCATACATTTTATTTTTGACTCAAAATCCACAAACAGTACGGGATAGCACATCATTTGCAGAAGTGGAAAGATTTTTGATTAAATCTTAGAAATATTTTTCTAAACATTAACTATTATTTCAAAGGTTTTATTCTTACTTTCTGGGGCAGTTCATTTACTGTTTGAATGCTTTGACTTATTTATTTCAAATAAAGAATTTACTGTTTAACTTTCAATGCTTGTGACTGAAGGTTTATTTACTGGTAAGGGACTATGCATTTTACCTTTTTCCAAACTGTTTGCATCTGCCCTTGAAATGGTGACTACTTTTAGCTAATTGTTATCATTTAAACATTTAAATGTTAGCTTATTTGAAGTGGGGCAGTAATGTGTGCTTTTATGTTTTGTTAGTTTTCACTGACTAATGATATTATACCTTAAATATTGTGAAGGATGAAGTTATTGTAACATCAATATTAACCTATTAACCTCCCCCAGAATGTGTGTGTTTGTGTGCGTGTGCGTGTGCGTGTGCGTGTGCGTGTGCGTGTGTGTGTGTGTGTGTGTGTGTGTGTGTGTGTGTGTGTGTGTCTGCACGTGCACAAGTGCATTTGCATATGTGCAAAATAATTCTTGTCAAGCTTCAATTACTGTTAGAGATCTGCACTAAAACGTACAGGTCACAGTCTGAAGTGGGAAAATCCGAAATTCACATGGAACAGTAGATGTAAACTGAATGAAACCGACACGTAACTTGTGGTTAAGGAAAATACTACTCTTTAATACACATAAAGCACTTTTTGTCACAGTAAACGCTGTGACTTCTTCAGATGCAACAATCACAATAAAATCCTACCTTTTTATACTACAGTCAGAGACTCAAACTAATTGAATAATTAATAGACCATGGTTAATTAAAATACTGATTATACATACAATCGTCCATTTAATTTTATCACATCTTCCATACCCCAGTAACAGACATAAAAATTATTTGTATAAAAGGTATTAGAGAATGTTTTGTCACTAACTTGTATACTGTACATATTGGCTATCTACTAATATAAAGATACGAGTGAAAACAAATCATATAAAGTTTATAAAATTCTAAATAGGAATACAAATGTTAACGCAAACATCTTACTTTACTTGTTCTGTAAACTAAAAAACTCATGTACTTAGATTGTAATTTGTAAAACATGCAGTGCAGTCATCCTCCCTACCTAAATTACCGTAAAGTAATGAAAATGATCTCATAAGGTTTTTCAATTTTAGTAAACATGAAATAGAATATACTTCGTTCAGTCCTGGGTATTGACTTGCATTTGTTCCAAGTTGTCATAATAATTCAAGGCGTTCCAACTTCAAAGAATCTGGTCCTCCTGCTATATCAGGTGTAATCTGATCTATTGCCCTAAACAAGAACTTATATTCCCTAAACTCCAAGATGTGTTTAGCTAGAGCATTTTCCTCATTGGACCTACTAATGTGGTACAAATGCTCATATACTCGTTCACATAATCTACGATCAGTTTTTCCTATATAAAATGTAGGACAATCTTGGCATTGGGCTAAGTATACTACTGCTTTGGACTGACAGTTTAATCTTTGTTTAGTAATGTATTTTCCATCTCTGATCCTAAATCTTTGGCTCACATCCATGGCTGTGGAAGGAGCTGAAATCACCAGCGGCCAGTTATCTCAGGACAGTAAAAATGGTAACTTGACCATTCTTATTGAGTTACTTATACAACGTATAGAAGACCTAGTGGATAAAGTCAATCATCTGTCTAACCCTAGTCCATGGCATACCCATACTAATCAAACCGAACTTAATGAACCCATGGACAGAACTGTATCAACTCTTTGCAGTAATGATGCACCCATTCCCTCTACCAGTAACAATGTACTTCCACTACGAACCAGAGGGGACTTGGTTTGGAATGACAGCTATGCTAATAACAGTCCAACAGGCAGAGCTACTACCTCAGGGCTTATTGGAGCGTGGTTACGCGAACCACTTAATTTATTTGCTGAATCCAGACACCAGGAGTTACCGGCCAGAGGATCGAACAGCATAGCATTTAACTTACAGAAACTAGACTCTAACATGCTTAAATACAAAAAACTGCAGTTAGAGATCAGTTATTTTCGTCCATGTATTAACGAGAACATTGTCCCCAGAGGTTTGAGAAGTTGGTAGTATCCTACTGGCTTAGAGGAGGGTTCAGCATTTCATAAAGAACTTGAGCTTTTTAATAAGCAGGGTATCGAATTACTGGAGTGTATGTGCAAACATTATCAAAAAACGATCGATAGCTTAATGCAAGAGACAATAGAACTAGATGTAACTATTAAATCAGACACTGATTTTCCAAGATATCAATATGACTATAATAGAACATTTGCTAGTATTGACCAATATATAAGTAAATTAAAAGCCACTAAAATAAAAAAGCTTAACAGGGACCAGAGTGCATATAGAAATGGTTCAGCCTATCTTAAACCACCCATATCTCAAGTGTGGAATCCTAATGGCCAAAGAGCTAAAGGGGGTGGGTCCTTTTCTAACTATGAAGTGGGAAGTATGTATGTAGAACCCAACGGCGAGTCAGTTAACTTACAAGACATAAGAGTGAGAGGATCCTACATCAAAAAGCAAATCTTAACAACAACATGAATCAAAATTTTAATGACAACAGTTTGCACAATGATAGGGGAGAAAATTTTCAGAACCGAGCCCTGAACCACAAACCCCAACAGGAAGTGGATTATTCGACACAGAAGAGGAACAAGAAGGACAACAAGCGGAGGAGATAAACAACCCTGCAGGTACTCCAACTTGCAAACTGATTGCAAACAAAGACAATGACTTTATAGTATATAATTATTCTAGTTTTCATGTTGAAGAGCTGTTGGTAGAACTGTTTGCTAAAGGATCCACATCTGTACCTTGCAATAGAGCTAGTTTAACTTCTTCTTTAATAGACTTGAAATTGTTTGTATGGAAACTCAATTTCAATGTAATTATGGGGGAAAACGTAAATAGTGTGAATAGTTTTTTACATTCCTAGTATATTTAACCCCCCTTTACACCCAACATTGGAACTTTTTGAACAAATTTGTGAGTTAGACTTCAGGAACAAACTAAACAGTAATTCATTTAGTAAGCAATATGAGCAGAATATTTCTGAAAATGAGAAACAGATACTTTATGACTTGCAGATAGCCCCTGTGAGAGCCATGAAACCAGATAAAGGTGGTGGCCTGGTATTAATGAACATAAGTGACTATGTAGATAAAATGTTCGAGCTGTTAAACATGGATACATATAGGGAAGTATCGAGAAATTAACTTAATATAGCATACAGCCGAATGAAAACATATATCCATGATATGTTCATTGAAGCTAGAATAGATATTAATTTATTTAACTTTTTGACCATGCCAGCACCTAGAATAACTAACATTTTTGGCATCCCAAAGGTCCACAAAGATATATGTAATCCTCCTATGAGACCATTGGTTGATGCCAGAAATAGTATTACGTATTCTTGTGCTAAGTTTGTAGACACCATATTGAAAAAGTATGTCAATAGTGAGAAACAAATTTGTAAAGACTCTTGGTCCTTTCTACAGAATCTGGATGGGTTAAAATTTGATAGTTTCATTTTTTTAACAGTAGATGTTAAGGAACTATATACATCAATCCCACATCTTGAAGGCATAGAAAGGGTAAGCCATATAATGAGAATAACAGGGGCACCTAATACTGAGATCAGTCTCATGGTAGAGCTGCTAGACATCATTTTGTCCAAAAATTACATGACATTTGAAGGAAGAATATTCCTGCAATTAGTAAGGGTGGCTATGGGCTCACCGTGTGGTGCCAGTTTTGCCAATCTAGTTATGGCAGACTGGGAACATGAACACATTCTTCAGAATAGTTGGGTCCAAGAAAGGGTGTACTACTACACCCGATTCCTGGATGACATCTTTATGGTGATAAAAGGTGGTATTAAAACAGGATGTGAAATAGTTAATTGTCCCGGTCCCCTTCAATAACACACATCACACCAAATGACATTTGACAACCTTTATTAGATTTCCATAACATAGCTTTGATCACCAACTTTATTAATTATAACTATTCATGATATAATTGATACTAGAATACAACATAACATCCTTGTAATGTTAATCAGGGCAGCATACCTATTCACCCTACCCCAGTAAGCAGCGTCCATACCTCTACTCACTTACTTTACTTAAGAAGCAGCATCCCATCTCACTTCATACACCATTCATTGTAATGTTAATCAGGGCAGCATACCTACTCACCCTGCCCAACAAGCAGCATCCATACCTCTGCTCGCTTACTTTACTTATGAAGCAGCGTCCCATCTCACTTCACTGTTAATCAGGGCAGTGTACTTACTCACCCTGCCCCAGTAAGCAGCGTCCATACTTCTACTCACTTTACTTATGAAGCAGCATCCCATCTCACTTCATACACCATTCATTGTAATGTTAATCAGGGCAGCGTACCTACTCACCCTGCCCAACAAGCAGGGTCCATACCACTGCTCACTTACTTTACCTATGAAGCAGCATCCCAACTCACTTCATACACCATCCATTGAATTACCATCCACTAAATAAACACCATCCTTACCTCAGCTTGCTTATCTATTCAGCAAGCTTCCTCCAACTACTCATTTCCTTTCCCCAGATCCTTGAAATGAACATCCAGACATCAGAGGGGGAACAGAAGAGGGCAAGCCTATCCCTCTTCTCTGCCTCCCCTCACTGATACAATAACCCTACACCCTACCAATGAAAAGAGGGTGGGTGGGTAGCAGGTTCACGCCAAAATGTGACTGCTTAACCCAACTACACTGGACTAAACCTCTTAAGCCCCTCCCCATCATTATCTCACTTCCTCCCAATCATCCCTGCCTCCGCTTAACCCTTTCACCTCCCCAACCCACTTAATTCCCCTTAATATTAACCTAACCCCCCCCCATGAAGATGTCCCGGGACAGCTTAGTTTGTGCCAAACTTCATTTGTCCCAGTCCCCTTTAATAACACACATCACACCAAATGACATTTGACGACCTTTATTTATTTCCATAACATAGCTTTGATCACCAACTTTATTAATTACAACTATTCATGATATAATTGATACTAGAATACAGCATAACATCCTTGTAATGTTAATCAGGGCAGTGTACCTATTCACCCTACCCCAGTAAGCAGCGTCCATACTTCTACTCACTTTACTTATGAAGCAGCATCCCATCTCACTTCATACACCATTCATTGTAATGTTAATCAGGGCAGCGTACCTACTCACCCTGTCCAACAAG
This sequence comes from Protopterus annectens, assembly GCF_019279795.1. Taxonomy (NCBI): domain Eukaryota; kingdom Metazoa; phylum Chordata; order Ceratodontiformes; family Protopteridae; genus Protopterus; species Protopterus annectens. The sequence goes on along the minus strand of NC_056751.1, from coordinate 88,544,722 downwards.
CAAGGTCCATACCTCTGCTCCCTTACTTTACCTATGAAGCAGCGTCCCAACTGACTTCATACACCATCCATTGAATTACCATCCACCAAATAAACACCATCCTTACCTCAGCTTGCTTAACTATTCAGCAAACTTCTTCAAATTACTCATTCCTTTCCCCAGATCCTTGAAATGAACATCCAGACATCAGACGGGGAACAGAAGAGGGCAAGCTTATCCCTCTTCTCCACCAACCAGCCTGACCAGGCTGTTCCCCCTCCCTTCTACCCAAATTTCTTCAATCCATTTCCCATAAACGGGAGGGGTCAAGCCAAACATCATTTAGTGTACCCATCATCTGTAAAGCACCTTAAAATCACGTCATAAACCCCTCTGCCATGCCATCACTGAAACACACCCTAATGAAACTAAATAAAGTAGGATTATTGTGACCCCGCTGTAACACCGAACATCCACACCAAGAGAATACCTACCCTTTCAGCCCGCTACCTTCAAAGCTGAAATCATGGTTCAACCTGAACGGATTGACAAACTATAACCACCGCAAAACCACAAACTATAACCCCTTGAACTCAAATCGATGCCCAATCAAAACAACTAGTAACAAGTCTCACACTCAACCAGCACCTCTTGACCTTGTTCCTGAAAACTCACCTATGCCCACCAATGAAGTACTCTACCTGCTCAGCCTTAAATACCCCCCAATGCAAATCCCCTTGATGAATGCAATGCAGCTACCAAAGTCGAAGACAGAATCCATTACCTTCCTGTGGAAAAATACTGAAGTCAACATATTTTGTATTCTGTATTTAAAGGGTTAAGCAGAAAAATGTTCACTGCGTGCAAACTGAAATGTTCTGGAAAATGTTGATCACTGAGGAATGCAGGAGTTAATCTTAAACTGCTGATAAAGTTAATGGTGCAAGAATAACTGTGGTACTGGCTGGTAAAAACAAGTAATCAAACTATCAATTTTAATGAATGTTCTGTGTGCTACGTGTATGTACGTGCAGGAGGGTCTATATAAGGAGAACTCAAAGTACAAGTAACCAGACTGCTGGCATATTACTATCATGTAGCAGATCTCCATGCATGTAAAATAAAACTGTTTTACTTGCTTACAAGAACTTGGTGTGATTCTTCCAGAATATGTTAGAAGAGTAAAATCTTTCGACATAACTGGCTAGCGTTAGGCGGCCCCTGCACGCGAATCGAACAAAGAGAGGCTGAAAACCTGCGCAGGTGGAGAGAGATCAGGCTCTCCTCGAATGAAAGACCTCCAACTGAAACAGGTTGAAATTAGAGGCCAGTCACTCTTTCCAGATTCAATCTGTGAGGTGGCAGCGAAACAGGGCGGAGGAATCACAAAGGTAAGCAAAAAGAAAAGCTATTTTTGTTGTTTCTGATTGGAATTTTTGTCTAAATTTTAAGGGACTAGTCAAGGGAGAAATTGAATTTTCTCAAAGTATAAGGGTATATGTGAATAGATTCCATATACAAGAGATCTCAGGAACAGGAATAGTTTCTCGTAAGAGAAATGGGAACAGGAACCAGTTGCCAAAGGCTTGACAAAACTGAAGATGAAAAGTTTATGTTTGATTTACACCCAAAGAATGTAAAGTATTTAGATAAATGGAAAAAAGATCATGGGTTTAGTGGATGTTTAAATAAGTCAGAATGTCAAAATCTAGTAAGATTACTGCGCAAACAGGCAGGAAATAAGACAAGGAAGCAAAAGAAGGTAGGGATTCCCCAGGCACAGAAATGGCTGGAGGAAGCAAATAAAAAACATAAGGAACAAAATTTGAAAAAAGGGTGTGGTAATTCAAGTGAAAAGATGTGTACTTTGTTCAAAGGAAGATAATGAAACTTCCATAGTCAGTCGTAGTCACCAGAATCCCTCGGCCCCTCCCATCCAGTATCCAGACCCTGCACAGGTTATTGAGGTGCCCCGACCAGGACCCACCGCAATACCAGGCTTCGGTGAGTGTCCCCCCCACGCCACGTATTATATTACAGAGAGAGCCTGCCAACACTCTTGACTTACGCAGTGGAAGTATTAGGAGAGAAGGGGACTGGAAAATTAAGGAGAAGGTAGATCAGGAAGGAGAGGAATACCCACTGATAGAAGTGGCAAATCCTCAAGCAGGCGCAGAAGGCGAGGGTCCTACCATATTGGTCTACCGACCGTGGACCCGTGATGATATCCGGAAAACGGTAGAGGGGATTCCCCATCGAAAAGTAGATATGCGTAAATTCCATTACAGGCGTAGGGGCATGAGAATGAGTTATAGATTAAACGCTGTAGAATTTGAACAAGTAATAAGGCAAATCCTAGGACCTGATTGGCACCTTATTTGCAGAACTTGGGACCCCTGCTACCAGAGGAAGGGCAGCCTTGCCGTTTAACTCCGAAGTGTGTAGAACCAGAATAAAGACTCTCCTAGATAAAATAGAAGAACATTGGAAGCCCAAAGCAGATTGGACTTGCATTAATCAATGCGTTCAATCAGATGACGAAACCGTAGACAATTATCTACATCGTCTCACACAATGTTTTGATGCTCATAGTGGGTTGATTAAGGCAGAAAATCAGGCAAATGACTCGCCCTATGAACAGCAACTGAAAAATGCATTCCTAAAGGGCTGCAAGACAGCCATTGGTAACTTTATACAAAAGCATATGATCACACACAGGACAAGGCGTCTACAGCCCCTTATGGATTATGCTAGACATGCTGAGAAATACCTGAAGGAAAAAAAAGATAAAAAAGCCCAGACTTTTACAGTTAGTGAAGATGGAACTTTAATGTTAGTTCAAGGTTCCACAAATCGCGGAAGAGGCGTGGCAGGGGAAGAGGACGAGGACAGGGAGGCATAAGTCATTCTGAGGATTTCGAGGGTAGGCAAAAGAGGGGGAAGTGTTTTAAGTGCGGTAAGAAAGGACATTTCGCCAGAGATTGCAGAGGACCGGAGAAACCGATGGTTGCTTCGGTGGTACCGCATGACTATATGATGGTCAAAAGACGTAGATGGAGGGTATGAGGAAGAAGAAGAAAGTGAGAATGGGGAAGTAGGTACAAGTGAAGACGATGGGTGGGGACAGGAAATGGCAGAAAATGAGAAATATCAAATGGTAAATCTAACAGCACTAGCATCAACTATGCAATTGGAATCCCAACCAGTGATCACATTGCAAGTTGAGGGCCGAGACATAGAATTTCTTTGTGACTCAGGGGCTTCTCGAGCGTTAGTCAGAAGTACTGCCATATCATCCGATGTTACCTCGGATGAATATGTGCTTGTAAAAGCAGCAAATGGTCGTATTTACAAAGAGCCATTGTCCAAACCTCTGTGGTTTACTGACCCAGAGACGAACCAAACCATACGGTTCCGAGTAATAATTTCAGAAATCTGCCCAGTACATTTACTAGGAAGAGATTTAATGCAAGTGTTCGGTATAGCAGCCGTCCCAACCTCCACGGGGATGGTGGCAAGGAGAATAGAACTGAATAGTGCAATGCTATTAGAGGGCAGGGAGATCTACATTACTGGTATAGTAATGTTTTGATAGAGACAGGGCCCCCGAGTGTAGTGACGGCTCTTACAAATTTGGCATTAAGCAAATACGGCATAACAAATCCGAAGGTGTCAGATCCATTACATTGCACAATGTATTACAGAAGATGTGCGGACCTGATTTAGAATCTGAAAAGAAATTTCTTAGTTTTAAAGTCACCAAACTAGTATTGCATAGCCTTTTTGGGACACACTAGGTAATTCTGCAGTCACATGTAGCCTTACAAGGGATATGCAGCTGCTGTATAAGAATGAATTAACCACACATATTTCAGTCACGGAGGGTGAAGGAATGTCATGGTACCTCGTGGGTAAGAAAATAACTGAATGGGTAGGATGGACACCAGAACAGTTGGCAGGTAAGGGCATTCAGGTTCAAAAACTTAACTGGGTTACACAAGCCAGACCGACCGTGCACCTCAGGGAAGACAAACCGATACAATCCCTGGGACATTATGACTATGTCTCCTTACCCCATGGAAGAATCTCAATTGCAGATGATTCCAAACTCATTATGGTCGCAGGGTCAGCACGATATCGGACTGATTAGAGCGGCAGGACAGGTAAAGATTACACCCAAGTCAGAATTTAGACCTCATAAGCGGCAGTATCCCTTGAGCAGAAAGGCAGAGGAGGGCATTTTACCGGTAATCACAGCACTTTTGAAAGCTGGAGTATTAATTCTGTGCACAGACTCACCGTGTAATACGCCCTTATTTCCAGTAAAAAACCCGGATGGGACATGGAGCATGGTACAAGGCTTACAGGCAATAACTGTGGCGGTGGTACCTCGGGCCCCCATAGTCCCGGATCCGTCTATTCTGCTGAGCGATATCCTTCCAGCGGATAACTACTTTTCTGTAATTGATATCAGTAATGCCTTTTCTCTATTCCCTTGCAGGAAGATAGTAGATTTTGGTTTGCATTTACGTTCATGGGCAAGCGTTATACCTATACCAGGTTACCGCAGGATACTGCGAAAGTCCGACCATCTTCTCACAAGAGATGTCCACCAATTTGGCTCAGTTCCAACCAGCCCAAGGGTGCCACCTACTGCTGTCGTGGATGATATCCTCCTGGCGCGACTACGGAAGAACTCTGTAAGTCCGAGACTATTCGACTACTACACTTTCTGGCACACGAAGGACATAAGGTAAATAAGTCTAAGTTACAATTTTGTAAATTAGAAGTCGTTACCTGGGTTATACTATCTCTGGGAAGGGCAGGCGATTAGATGACAGCAGAAAGAATGCTATTTTACAAGCCCCATGCCAACTACAAAAAAGAAATGATGTCCTTTTTAGGCATTACGAACTTCTGTCGTAGTTGGATTCCCAACTACGCCGAAGAAGTGCACCGCTATCAGACTTAATTTTTGCAATACCGATGGCGGCAAAGATTTGCTGCACTGGACAGACAAGGCAGTACAGGCATTTACTAGGATCAAGCAACTGATAGCTGGGTCAGCAACATTGGGGTTTCCAGATTACAGTAAGACCTTTATACAGACTGTAGATTGCAAGCAGGGATTTATGACATCTGTTTTAATGCAAATGTATGGAGATAAGTTAAGACCATTGGCATTTTACTCTAGCAAATTAGACTCAGTAGCACGAGCATTACCACACTGTGTGCAAGCAGTAATTGCAGCCGCTTTGGCGGTACAAGCGTCTGCCACGTTGGTATTGTTCCATGATCTTACGTTAAAAGTCCGCACTCTGTAGCAGTCATCCTTCTGCAGGACAAGTTAACATTTCTGTCACCTAGCAGACATTTATCTTGTATGACTACGCTGTTATCGCAGCCACACATGACAATTGAGAGATGCACTACCTTAAATCCAGCGACATTGCTACCTGTTGCTGAAGGCGGTATTCCGCATGTATGCTTAGATCTCATACATTCTAAAGTTCTACCAAGACCGGATCTTAAAGATCAACCCTTACTACATGCGGACTGGACACTGTTTGTAGATGGGTCAGCACGCATAAAACAGAAACAGGCACCACGCAGGTAGGGTATGCAGTTACTACTGCAACTCAGATAATAGAGGCAAGACCACTCCCGGGAACTTATCCGCTCAAGCAGCGGAACTGATTGCTGTGACAAGGGCATGTCTCCTTTCAGAGGACAGGAATGTCACTATCTATACGGATAGTCAATATGCCTTCTCTACGGTGGATGTGTTTGCTCAGCAATGGAAAAATAGGGGATGGTTACAACCTCGGGAAAGACATTATGCACAAAGACCTAATCCTTGAATTACTACAAGCCGTCCAATGGCCACGGGTTTGGCCATCTGTAAATCGCTGCTCATACCCGTGCTAAGGACCGGTATCGCTTGGTAATGCCCTAGCAGACAAAGCAGCCAAAGAGGCAGCTATGTCCAGTACCTTTTCACTTGAAACCACACCTACAGAATTACAACCAACAGATAAATTTGATTTGCAAACCTTACAAGTCATGCAGGAACTTAGCACAGTACAGGAAAAACAACGCTGGACTAGGTATGGTGTTAGGCAGAACAAAGGAATCTATGTGGGACGGATAATAAATATGTTTTGCCTACTAATCTTTTTAGGTATGCAGCACTAGTTGTGCATGGCCCTTCCCATCTGGGCCCTGCAGCTATGGTTAGAATTATCCACCTTACCTTTTGGACCAAGGGTTTCATTGCATATGCAAAAGCGTTTTTGTCTATCCTGCATAGTATGTGCTAAATACCACGGGGAGGGTCAGAGTTGCTCCGGCATCATTTCCAACACCCCTATCCTTTTCATACAATATGTATGGACTTCATCGAATTGACCCGGCACAACTAAAGAAGTTTGTGTTAGTAATAGTAGATGCATTTACTAAGTGGGTTGAGGCTTTTCCGGTGACACATCCGGATGCTCAATCAGTGGCTAAAATTTTGGTCAATCACATTGTCCCGCACTTTGGACTTCCTACACGCATCTACTCTGACAACGCACGCATTTTGTCAATCAGATCATACAGAAACTGTCTACAGTTTTCCAAATTGAATTGAAACACCATTGTGCCTACCACCCACAGTCAGCAGGGTTGGTGGAACGCCATAACGGCATTCTAAAAGGCAAGTTGAGAAAACTCATGGCGAGACACATCAGTCTTGGATTACCTGTCTACCTCTAGCCCTCCTTTCCATGCACAACTCCCACCTCAAAAGGAGTCACCCCATTTGAGTTGTTGTATGGGAGACCTTATTACGTCCGCGGTGGCAAAACTTGTTGCCTGCGGAGCGTGAGGGTGAGGAGATAGCTGAGTACATGAGGAAAATGCTGACCAATACTAACAGCTGTTTAACGAATGATTGTTTTTCAGGTTCAAGAGGCGACAAGATCACGGAAATCAGACCCGGCGAGTGGGTCTGGATCAAAATAATAAAAGCATAAGAATTGGGCAGCCCCCAAATGGGAGGGCCCCTACCAGGTGCTAATCGCAACTCCAACAGCAGTTCGGATTAAAGAAAGGTCCTCATGGATCCACCTAACGCACTGCAAAATCATAAAACATTTTAAGTTAAATAAAGACTTGAGTTCCCCTGAGGAACAAACAGACAGCAGCAATCATGAAGGACAATAATGAGAATAAGAGAAAATGGTTCTATTGCAATGTTTTATTGTTTATAACTATTGTGATTGTAATATTTCTGTTTTGGACATTTCTGTCTTTTAATGAAGCTAGCCATTCAAAAGAGACAAACACACCAGCTGGCATCCAAACTTTAATACATATCAAGCGATTAAATATGCATATGCATCCTCAATGAATGTCTCAAATTGTTGGGTATGTACTGCAATACCTACTGTACACAGTGGCTTAATGTTAGGGACAGCCCCTCTGGGAATAAATGATACTTGGAATAGTTTGTTGTTTGAAACCACAGAAGTACCACTGAGAGACAAGGTGGCGCTGCCTCTTCTGGGGCCAAAATGGAACAGTGTGTTTTCAAAAGATTGGGAAAGTTAAGGTGGGGCTGAGCCAATGTAATTTGACAATAGTTCATAATTGTACCCTAGAAGGGCAGTGTGAGACCAAGTTTGGAGCTATAAAAAAAGACATCAATGTAAATGATACTAGTTTGGTTGAAAAAATGCTGTATGTATATGGCCTGTTATTTAAAGGACTAAAGCCAAATGGGAGTTATGAATTTGCAACCAATATTACCATCAAAACAAATGATTGTTATTTTATTTGTGGTAGGAAAGCATATAAATGGTTACCATATGGCTGGTCAGGAAGTTGTTTTTTGGGATATCTGATACCAGGTATCAGATACGCAAATGTATTACCTCAAGATAAAATACGAAATGCACGTTCTCTTAATAAACCTATTAATCCCGTAGGTAACATTGATGCGTCATGGATTTATCACCATGACTTGGCACACGTCAGCAGCAAAGGACTCTCACATATGGACCTAGGCGATGATGTAATTGCTTGGGCTGGTATTTTGCCAGCGTATGGGACAGTAAAATCCATCTGAGAACTGAGAAAACTGTCAAAACTGTTAGAGACTCTGAGTAATGTGACATTTTCAGTGCTAGAATTGGTGATGGGCGAATTAACGGCGATGAGAACCGTAGTGTTGCAGAACCGTATTGGGCTCGATTTCACCCTAGCGGCGAAGGAAAAATAATTCAACAAGTTTTTGAACTGACTAAACCTGGTCCAAACCCCTTGACTGACTTTTTCCAAAACCTGTTTGGAAACTGGGGTTCTGTGTTGATGAACATTTTAATTGCTGTATGTGTTGGTGCAATCATATTTTTGCTGCTTGGCTGCTGTTGCATACCATGTATTAAAATGATAATATCGAAGGTTATCTCTGCCAATGCTACAAAAGCATATTTCTCTGATTATGAGAAGGTATACAACGTATCTGGGATTGTGTAAAATAAACAGTATACAAAATGTTGTAAGGGGGGAAATGTGGAAAAATACTGAAGTCAACATATTTTGTATTCTGTATTTAAAGGGTTAAGCAGAAAAATGTTCACTGCGTGCAAACTGAAATGTTCTGGAAAATGTTGATCACTGAGGAATGCAGGAGTTAATCTTAAAATGCTGATAAAGTTAATGGTGCAAGAATAACTGTGGTACTGGCTGGTAAAAACAAGTAATCAAACTATCAATTTTAATGAATGTTCTGTGTGCTACGTGTATGTACGTGCAGGAGGGTCTATATAAGGAGAACTCAAAGTACAAGTAACCAGACTGCTGGCATATTACTATCATGTAGCAGATCTCCATGCATGTAAAATAAAGCTGTTTTACTTGCTTACAAGAACTTGGTGTGATTCTTCCAGAATATGTTAGAAGAGTAAAATCTTTCGACACTTCCAAATCTATGCAGTACCCCATCTGTGACCCCATTGTGCAGTACCAAAATGACCGGTACTTCCATGGCAACAGCCTCCATCACCTTTCAATTATTTTCCTTCAGATCACCACCAATGCCCCATCAACTTCTGGACCTCCACCACCCAATGACCCCACAGCTTATTCGACACCAAAGCATGATCATCTGCGAACTCACTGTATCTCACCACTGGAACTCGGCACACCATCATCTAAGCACCAATACCAGGAAGTCTTGTGCTCCCCTTCCATCATCTGCGAGTTCATTGTATAGCCAACACTGGTACTTGGCACACCACCATCTACAAAGAAAAGGACAAAATTAAACCCTCTAACAGTAGTGAAATGGCTCCACCTTATACACACCTATTTCAAATTCCCACCACAGCATTCCAACACCCCATCTGCAAGAAAGAAAAGGACATGTAAAACATCAGAAATACATAACACACATTCCAAATAACATATTCCAAGACCTCTTCAGGACAACTGTGCTTCACATGAATGGGGAGCCTGTTCCACAGATGGGGTAGTCTCTCTGGGATATATACCTATCCCTCCAGTAGGTCCTATTTATATCACAGGCAAGCTTTATGTCTTTAACATGGGTAATTCCAGTGCTGTTTGTTTTGTGGCTATACAGAAGGTCCCTCAGAGTGGGTTCTGACAATGCCCTGTATGCCAGGTATAGGATTTGCATTATCCTTGCCCTAGTATGCCTATGATTTGGCCTCCTGAGACCAATGGAGGAACCAAATTGACAATTAACTTTGGTATGAGAGACCCACAAAACACCTCTCAAACTCGTACAAAGTACCCGCATTACAAGTTTATACTGTGACCCGAACAGCCATCTGCTTTAATTGCTAAGCATTATGTGTCTATTTATTTTTTGACAAACAATATACCTTAACTGCCCTGCGACCCTCCCCTTCATGATTGTTAATAGGGTGATATATAAACCCGTTGACTGTGGCCCACTGCATAAACTGCTTCACCCCAACCTACTTCCTGCAGTCCTCTAGGAATAGAATGTATATAGCTGTTAATGAATCACAGACAGCTCTCAACAACTGTAAACCACTCCAGAGATAATAGGCACTTAGTATTAAGCTGACATCTGCAGCATAAGGGAATGTGGATTAATAATTGTCTCCAGAGGCAAAGTCTGCAACTATAATCACTGCACTTATGTATTAAGTGTAAGTCACCACCTGTATCCTAAGCAAAAGTCACTGAGTCTGTTAACCTTAAGAACGACACTGTTAATTAGTTTTAGTCACCTGCAAACCCACGTAACCATGTCCCTATGCATGAGTTCCTATTTCTGGTAACAGCTCCACTATCTGCCATTCATACCTCTTAATTAACTAATGGGCAAAAGCACAAAATAGTGCCCGTTACAGTATCATTCTGGCAGCTTCCGAAGCACCCTCTAATCCAAACACATTATATTCGCCCCCATCAAAATCCTACCTCAGGAACACTACCAGTACCATTAACTGGAGACATCAGCAACCTGAGAGCATACCAATTAATATACACTTCTAAAGTAAAAAGCAATGTACAAGTCCTATTACTGCCTCCATTCATTAGCTGTAAATCACCCCTTTCCCTGCAAAAGTCACTAGCTTTAGAAGTGATTAAGGAGAAGAGCTACATAATATCCCTGAAAATCAGGGACAGTTGTGAGCTATGAATGAAAGTTGGTACACTAACAGACTAGTAGGATATTCCAAATGGCATGAAGTCCGCAACTCAAATGTCTGTCACTATTTCTGACTGCAGCCTTAAGACTTTACTATAATTTCTGCTTGTTTTCTTATAAACTGCCCATATTGCTATGACTGATGCCTTGTTATTAATCATACTGAAAGATAACTATTTTCTTTCTAAATATGAATTTAGTCATGCATTATCAGAACAAACTCTGGCTCAAAGATGAATCAAAACTGGCTGCAGAGAAATGTAAATTATAGAACACAGTAAATGTTCCAGGTTAGCTGTCACTGCTACATCTCATGCCACCTCTGCCTTTACATCTTTAACTTAAAGCTCTTACTAGGTTCGTAGGTTGTGTATTAGGACATTATCCCATATTTAACAGCTCACTGGATAACCTGCATGGCTTGTCAGTAGGCTATATTTCGCATGCAACCTCACACAGGCTTGCTCTGTCAATCATGCAGGCCACACCCATTCCCGCATGAAAATCACAGTGGAGTAATGCTCAAATACAAAGCTGGTTCTCACTTATATCTTTTTATAAAATTTACCTAACCGAATTCTGCCAAACTCCGAATTACTGTCCCATCACCTCTGTCCTAAGTACATCCATTTTTCAGCCTGAACAGCTTGAATAATTCATCTTCAATAATTTATTACTTTCTACAGCCTCCTAAGGAGAGTCACCATGGAAAGCCAGATCAACTGCCGTCTGCGTCCACAGCAAGCCCTTGCATCCATCATCCTCACTACCCAATACTGGTGTAACTATTACAAATGAAAGACACAATGAATTAAGAAGCAGCACTCACTGACCGAGCGTGACACTTCAATGATATGTCAAGCTGAAGACCGCTGCTGTGAACCGGTGAGCAAAATCAGAAACAACCATGTTGGCATGTTGAAACAGTCATCAGAGCTTGCTGTACACTGAACTGTATCACACAGGAGAGTTCCCATCCAATCACAGTACAACACTCTAAGGCAGAGACATTGCTCCTCTGTAAATCTGATGCTAGACAAACCAATCCCACATGAACACTATTACAGCATATAGCCAGCAGCTCTCTACTCTTGACAAAATGGTGACCACTAGACAACCAATGATTAGTAATCCAGATTCCATCAAGACAAATCCCTTGGGAACTGGAGAGTCCCCAACCCAGCAGGAAGCCTGTCTCTGTCTGGCATTCAACCGGCGCAAATGGGCACAGTCCATCCACAGTCTAGGTCCAACCAAAAGCTTCAACAATACAACCTCTATGCACCGGGAAGTGAACGGAACCCGTACAGATATAAAAACCAGCCCACACACATGACTAGACAAGGAGAATGCCTACACCGAAGAAAACAGATACATGTGTCAAGGCAAGCAAAGAATGGTTAAAACAAATTATACAGGCAGCACTCCAACAATGGGTCCCCCACAACCACCTTCACTTGGCCGTCATTGCTTTTCAGCCCACCAACACCAAGAGACCCCTGCCCTTAACTACTTCCCCAGTCCCTCTTGGAACAAACTGAGAACAATCACCTGGCACCAGAACCAAAGGTAGGGAACATCCCACGGCAGTCATGGCCCACCAAATTGCACACTCACCTCCATCAATGCCCACAATACCCTCCATGCAGGCGCCAACCACCCTACTACCTCAGGAGCCCAAAGCCTGTGAAACCACCTATGCAAATTTCTCCACCTCCCGGACTGCCGAATCCCTCATACAAAACCACTGCCGCCAATGCAAATGATGGGGCAAATCAACTCACCTCCCTCCACTTCTCAGGCTCAAGTGTCCTCCCGGCTCCCCCGCGCGCGCGCAGTGGGCAACCATGTTTCTGAGCCCGCGAAACCTGCGATCAGCTGGTACCTCAAGCAACGAAAGGAAAGCCTGCGAAACAGCGAACCACCCAGGCAAGCAACCAAAGCACCAGGGAAAACCCGCAAAACCGTGAACAAACAAAACAGCCACATGGCCCATCCGCAACTCCGAAATAGGGAAAACAGGATCCTCTTCCTCTGTTGTTTAAAGTACCAAATTTTTTTTTTATGTACCAAGCACCTATTTTGTCCTTTCTACAGAATCTGGATGAGTTAAAATTTGATAGTTTCAATTTTTTAACAGTAGATGTTAAGGACCTATATACATCAATCCCACATCTTGAAGGCATAGAAAGGGTCAGCCATATAATGAGAATAAGAGGGGCACCTAATACTGAGATCAGTCTCATGGTAGAGCTGCTAGACATCATTTTGTCCAACAATTACATTACATTTGAAGGAAGAATATTCCTGCAATTAGTAGAGGTGGCTATGGGCTCACCGTGTGGTGCCAGTTTTGCCAATCTAGTTATGGCAGACTGGGAACATGAACACATTCTTCAGAATAGTTGGGTCCAAGAAAGGGTGTACTACTACACCCGATTCCTGGATGACATCTTTATGGTGATAAAAGGTGGTATTAAAACAGGATGTGAAATAGTTAATTATTTAAATGGAACAACTGACTACCTGGATTTTACATCACAATTCAGTGAAGATAGTATAGCTTACTTGGACGTGCAGCTAACTAAAGACAGAAACAGGAAATGTTACACTGCGCAGATTTATAGAAAAGAGACTTACTCCAACAGATTCCTACATTTTACCAGTTGCCACCCATTTTATCAGAAAAGATCAGTAGTCAAAGGGCAGCTAGTTAGAGCTGCCAGGATGGTGTCACGAGATGTAGATTTTCAGATAGAATGTAATAAACTAAAAGGGATGTTCATTAGAAGAGGCTATCCTGCTTCATTGGTTAATAAATTAATATCAGATGTTACCCATAAACGTAGTAATGGTACATACAAACCTATCCTGAGCCAGGTGTATACTAACAATGGACCCCCATATTTACCTGAGACATCTGCAGACATTGATGATTTACAGTCTACTAACAGTTTTATTATTACATTTAACTTGGATGTAGATGACTTGTGTAACATCATAAGGAAGAACTGGGAGTTATTACTATTTGATACTTTTATTAGGTAGAAAGTTGAAATACAACTTAAGTTGATTTTTTAGAAAATGATTTAATTTAAATAACCTAGTTGAAAGGAACCAAGTACCTATTACAAGTAGATGTGGCATGTACAAATGTGGTATGTGCAGTTATTGTAAACACATGGATGTGAGCCAAAAATGTAGGATTAGAGATGGAAAATACATTACTAAACAAAGATTAAACTGTTAGTCCAAAGCAGTAGTATACTTAGCCCAATGCCAAGATTGTTCCGCATTCTATATAGGAAAAAATTATCGTAGATTACGCGAATGAGTTTATGAACATTTGTACCACATTAGTAGGTCCAATGAGGAAAATGCTCTAGCTAAACACATCTTGGAGTTTAGGGAACATAAGTTCTTGTTTAGGGCAATAGATCAGATTACACCTGATATAGCAGGAGGACCAGATTCTTTGAAGTTGGAACGCCTTGAATTATTATGGCAACTTGGAAGAAATGCAAGTCAATACCCAGGACTGAACAAATTATGTTCTATTTCATGTATACTAAAATTGAAAAACCTTATGAGATAATTTTCATTAATTTACAGTAATTTAGGTAAGGAGGACGACTCCGCTACATGTTTTACAAATTACAATCTAAGTACATGAGTTTTGTAGTTTACAGAACAAGTAAAGTAAGATGTTTGAGTTAACATTTGTATTCCTATTTAGAATTTTATGAACTTTATATATTATTTGTTTTTACTCATATCTTTATGTTAGTAGATAGTCAATACATACAGTATACAAGTTAGTGACAAAACATTATCTTATACTTTTTATACAAAGAATTTTTATGTCTGTTACTTGGGTATGGAAGATGTGATAAAATTAAATGGATGATTGTATGTATAATCAGTATTTTAATTAACCATGGTCTATTAATTATTCAGTTAGTTTGAGTCGCTGACTATGGTATAAAAAGGTAGGATTTTATTGTGATTGTTGCATCTGAAGAAATCACAGCATTTACTGTGACAAAAATCGTTTTATGTGTATTAAAGAGCAGTATTTTCCTTAACCACAAGTTACGTGTTGGTTTCATTCAGTTTACATCTACAGTTCCATGTGAGTTTCGGAGTTCATGGTTTGTTTTTTCCCAGTTTGTGTACTCGTCTTGAAGTGGGGAAAATAGTGAAATTCCGGGGAGCCATAGTTTATAACTGATCTTTATCGGGAAGTGTGGGGTTTAACTGGGTGTAGCAGATCTTTATTATTACCCAGGATGGTAGTGCACATTTACCATATGCCCTTAAAGCCAATTGCCTTTGTATTTTGACAAGTATCAGTGGTGGGAGTCAAACCCCACACAGCTGGTTTCAAATACTGATGGCAGCAGTGCTAGAGTTAAAAGCCATGGTATCATGCATACGCAGTCAGCATTATAATGAGGTGTAGTTGTGCATAGTACTCTGCATGTGGATTTTCGATTGTAAGTAAGTAGGTTTAGAGACATTGAAAGGTACTCCTAAGAGTTGTTCATCCCTCTTGGTGCTTTTAAACAAGTAAAATGGACTCTTCTAGGACTAGCACAAAGGAAACCATTGTAAAGCTGATCCAAGATTTCATATTCACCACTTCCGAAAAGTTATGGTAGTATAGACTTAATTAACGTATGACACATCATTCTTACTGTACAAATTGCTGTGTGTGTGTGTGTGTGTGTGTGTGTGTGTGTGTGTGTGTGTGTGTGTGTGTGTGTGTGTGTGTGTGTGTGTGTGTGTGTGTGTTAGTTATAGAAAGTCACTACTTCTCCTTTACCCATACATTTTCACAGCACTTCTTATTATCTTTGATTCTCTGAATAATTTGTTTCCATGCCTAAACAGAAACAGACAGCTTTATCTACTTGTGGAGAAGCCAAACATTTCATTGCATAATTATGTGAAGATTTTACTATTGTGCTGTTTATATATATATCTACTGACTGGAAGTAGAAATGCACACTCCCAAACTTGTCATCTTTGTTTGATATCTGCCCCTTTTGATGGTTAAGCTGAGTCAGCCTTAAGTGTATGTCCTCCACCAAAGCCAGAGATTAATGAAGAATTTAATTAACCCACCTACATCTTGAATGTCTGTAAAATAACCTGTGGTTCAGCTTACTGGGCATGGGCTATGATGTATGATAAGTAGTTTATTGGGCACAGGCTAAAATGTATGATATGCAACCTATTGGGCACAGGCTATGGTGTATAAGATGCAGCTTATTGGGCGCAGGCTATGATGTGTTTGTATACATATATATGTATATGTGGTTTATTGGGCATGGGCTATAGTGTATGATATTAAGCTTATTGGGCGCGGGCTATGATGTCATATATGCATCTTATTGGGCACGGGCTATGATGTGTGATGTCTAGCTTATTGGCCATGGGCTATGATGTATGATATGCAGTTTATTGGGCATGGTCTATGATGTATGATGTGCAACTTATTGGGCATGGGCTATGATGTATGGTATGCAGTTTATTGGGCATGGTCTATGATGTATGATGTGCAACTTATTGGGCATGGGTTATGATGTATGGTATGCAGTTTATTGGGCATGGTCTATGATGTATGATGTGCAACTTACTGGGTATAGGCTATGATGTATATAATATGCAGCTTACGAGGCACGGGCTATGGTGCATGATATGCAGCTTACTGGGCACGGATTATGGTGTATGATATGCAGCTTATGGGCATGGGCTGGGATGTACAATATGCAGTTTATTTGTCACAGACTATGATGTATGATATGGCATGATGTGTATTAAAGTAGGAGATAATTGCTGCAGTGACTGATGAGTTTTATGTAAGCACATAAAGGGGAAACTGTATGTGTATAGTGCAAGAGGAAACATGAGCATCAAGCCCTGGGAAGGTATACAGATTTGCAAAGGTCAAGGTTGCTTTTCATGTTTCAGTATTCCATAGGCCCCGATTCCTAACTTGAACACAGATGAGCTATATTCAGGCTCCATTACAAGTTTAACGTTTCACTGTTTATAAGCCATCTGACAGTCACAGGTTCATAGGTTCATAGCCAAGTACTAGCAATCTCTCTGCAGACCTTTACAATCCTAGCCAACAAAAAAAAAAAAACTGTTCAGACTTTCCCACCTGTCTCAAGGAGGTTGAGGTAAGATAGACTGAGAATAATTTGAGGTTGATCATGTAATTATCGAGGTTTACCTTGAAGGCGACAAGGGTGCTTCTCTGCTTGACATGTAGTGGAAGTTTGTTCCATGAATCTAACATGCCAACATGGCTTATTTATCTGCTGATGAATATTTAAGTCCTTTAAATGTGTATTTGAGATACCGTTTGTTCTGTGAGGGGATGGAAGGTTAAGAAGAGCTAGTTCTTTCGTGGCTTAAAAGGCTAGACACAGATCTCCGTGGAGATGTCCATAAAAGACTTGAATACAGAGAGGGCTGCCAGTCTATCCGTGGAGATGTCCATAAAAGACCTGAATACAGAGAGGGCTGCCAGTCTATCCGTGGAGATGTCCATAAAAGACCTGAATACAGAGAGGGCTGCCAGTCTATCCGTGGAGATGTCCATAAAAGACCTGAATACAGAGAGGGCTGCCAGTCTATCTGTGGAGATGTCCATAAAGACCTGAATACAGAGAGGGCTGCCAGTCTATCCTGATAAAGATCTCTGAAGTGACTGTTGTTTTATTTATGGATCTTTGAGGTCTCAAGTTTAACTATAGATTAGACAAATAAATGAAAAGAAAGGTGCATTATATTCAATAATGGTTCTGATTAGATATGAGTAAAAGAGGATTAAGACTTCTTTGTATCCAGAGAAGATGCCTTTGGAAATTAGATGAGCCATACAGAACACTTTCCAAACTACTACAGAGACATGATGGTCAAACAATAAGAAACGATAAACTAGAGTGCATAAATTATTTACAACAGTGTCTGATTGGAAGTGTGTGTCACCGATATGGTATGTGAATGTTATATTTCAAAAACAAAAAATACAAAAAAAAAAGAAAAACTAGTGGTCTTAAATCTTCGTTGATGAACTCAGTCATAATAATTTCCAAAAATCATGAAACCCAAGTAGTGTTCCAAAGCAACAAGCCTTTATTCAACACAGACAAGCAATCCTCAGTAACAAAAAATCAGAAATATTTTAACAATGTTAAACATAGCAGCATTTATATACTTAGAAGTAGGTGTGAAAATATATGTATTGTTTAATTTTAAACCAGGCTATTCATGGCAAACAATATAAACAGGAGCGTAAAAGTGCATTTTTAGAACAGCAAGTACCCACCCCCACACACTACTACTGATTCTTCACATTTAATTTGAGACAACCATTCTTGCATCAGTTGTTAACATGGTCTAACCCATGTTGGAACAAATGTAAGTTAAAGGAAGATCAAAAAACAAAACCCAAGTTTTGGTTGTCTCCAAACTTAGATAACCATGGGCCAGGAGTATTGGTCTGAAGGTTTGCAAAACAGAGTCCAAATAGGAGATGGCCGATAAACTCAGATTTACAAGTCTGTCAGTAATGCCTGGATGAGAATTAATGTCAAAGACTTTGGCCAAGTCTAGATGTGCTCTATATACTGCATAACTGACATCCACTGTTTAAGTTACTTTCTTAAAGAAATTAATGAGATTAAAGAAGCAGGACCTTACCTTACTTTGACAAAGTCAAACTGATGCAGGTCCAGGGTTAAGAGATTTTCAGTATCTAATGAAGTTTGAGGTAATATGCTCCATTGTTTTACATGAGACTAATAAGTATGTAGTTACCAGGGTCTATAGCTGGGCCACCCTTTCTTGATTAAAATCATTACAATGAGTGTTTTTACAGGCTTCTGGTTAGAGAGGCTTATTAAAGAGGTTAAGGGGTTAGACAGGCCATATTTCACACTGATAATCAGGCAACCTATATATTATCAGGGCCCATGCATGAGGTTTCCTTAGCTTTTGAGAGTGCAGAGAGAACTCATTCCATAGTAATTATGGGGTGGCTGGGACTGAGGAATCTGTGGAAAAGCTTTAACTGTTGGTGATGCATACTTTTCACTAAATTTGTAAGCTTCAATATTAACTATTTCCTTAGGGCAGAGTATGCAGTATTATTGTGGATTAGCTCTGAACATTGGTGGGTGCTAGTTCTTAACTTCCTGACATAGTTAAGGAAAGCTGTATAGTTATTTTTATTTAGTTTTGGGTTGGTGTGTTTTAAGTTCATACTCAGCTTTGAGCTTCCCAATGGTTCCCTTAAGCTCTTTACTGGTTTGCTTAAGTGTGCTTTTAATGTAGGTAGAATAATACCACTTCTAAGCATTAAGCATTTTTTTTATCTTGTTACATAACATATTTATATGGGTATCCCACCAAAGGGGAAGTTTTTAAATTTCTTATTATATTTAGTGCAGATAGGGGCTGGCCTATCAATACAACTATTTAAGTGGAAGCAGAAGTCCTATATATAGAAGCAGTGTTATCAATGGGATCCAACATGGGAGGATTATAGAGGAATTTATTCAGGTCATCAAATAACTAAAGAACATTTGCTTTTGAGAATTCCCTATTTATAGAACAAACTAAAAGATATTTACAGGGGGCATACCACCAGTTTTAAAGGGAAATGGTCATTAACCTATGGTCTTATTTAAAAATGCAGGATGGTACATATGAAGATGCACAAGAAGTGTTCATAGTTGTGAGTATTAAATCAAGGAAATTAGAACCCCTAGTAGGATAGTTAACTATCTATAAAACAGAGTTAGCATGTATAGTGACAAGGAAGTTTTGGGTATGCTGACCATTGGCAGTGTAGACGAGCTATTTTACTGATGGATAGTTGAAGTGAATTGGGCTACTGTTGGCCGAAGGAGAAGAGGAGGGGGAAGGCATGCCCGAAGGCAGGAAGAGAGGAGGAAGGTTAGGAGTGTAGTAGTGAGGGTAGGAACTTTGAATGTTGGCAGTATGACTGGTATAGGGAGAGAGCTAGCTGATATGATGGAGAGAAGGAAGGTTGATATATTGTGCATGCAAGAGACAAGATGGAAGGGAAGTAAGGCCAGGAGTATAGGAGGTGGGTTCAAATTGTTCTATCATAGTGTGGATGGCAGGAGAAATGGGGTAGGGGTTATCCTAAAGGAACAGTATGCCGAGTGTTTTAGAGGTGAAGAGAGTGTCTGATAGAGTGATGTTTATGAAGCTTGAAACTGATGATGTAATGATAAATGTTGTTAGTGCGTATGCTCCACAAGTTGGGTGTGCAATGGATGGGAAAGAAACATTCTGAAGTGGGTTGGATAAAGTGGTGGTGAGTGTACCCAAAGGTGAGAGACTAGTGATTGGAGCGGACCTCAATGGGCATGTTGGTGAAGTGAACAGAGGGGATGAGGAAGTGATGGGTAGGTATGGTATTAAAGAGAGGAATGCAGAAGGTCAGATGACTGTGGATTTTACAAAAAGGATAGACATGGCTGTGGTGAATATGTATTTTAAGAAGAGGGAGAAGCATAGGGTGACGTACAAGAGTGGAGGAAGATGCACACAGGTGGATTATATCCTATGTAGAAGGGCCAGTCTGAAGGAGATTGGAGACTGTAAAGTGGTGACAGGGGAAAGTGTGGTTAAGCAGCATAGAATGGTGGTCTGTAGGATGACGTTGGTGATCAAGAAGTGGAGGAGGAGTGTGAAAGCAGGGCCAAGGATTAAATGGTGGAAGTTAAAAAAGGGTGATTGTGAGGTGGACTTCAGGGAAGAGTTAAGACAGGCACTGGGAGGCAGTGAAGAGTTACCAAATAGCTGGGTAACTACAGCAGAGCTAGTAAGGGGGACTGCTAGAAAGGTGCTTGTTGTGACATCTAGACAGAGGAAGGAGTACAAGGAGACCTGGTGGTGGAATGAGGAAGTACAGGAGAGTATACAGAGGAAGAGGCTGATGAAGAAGAAGTGCGATTGTCAAAGAGAGGAAGAAAGTAGACATGAGTATAAGGAGATGAGACGCATGGCAAAGAGAGAGATGGCGAAGGCTAAGGATAAGGCATATGAAGAGTTGTATGAAAGATTGGACACTAAAGAGGGAGAAAAGGACATGTACTGATTGGTTAGACAGAGGGACAGAGCTGTGAAAAATGTGCAGCAGGTAAGGGTGATAAAGGATAGTGAGGGAAACGTACTCACAAGTGAGGAGAGTGTGTTGAGTAGATGGAAAGAGTACTTTGAAGGGCTGATTAATGAAGAGAATGAGAGAGAGAGAAGGTTGGCTGATGTGGGGATAGTGAATCAGGAAGTGAAACAGATTAGCAAGGAGGAAGTAAGGACAGCTATGAAGAGGATGAAGAATGGAAAGGCTGTTTGCCCAGATGACATACCAATGGAAGCATGGAGGTGCTTAGGTGAAATGGCAGTGGAATTTTTAACCAGATTGTTTAATGAAATTTTGGAAAGTCAGAGGATGCCTGAGGAGTGGAGAAAAAGTGTTTTGGTACCTATCTTTAAGAATAAGGGTGATGTGCAGAGTTGCAGTAACTACAGAGGGATAAAATTGATCAGTCACAGCATGAAGTTATGGGAGAGAGTAGTGGAAGCTAGGTTAAGAAGGGAGATGATGATTAGTGATCAGCAGTATGGTTTCATGCCAGGAAAGAGCACTACAGATGCAATATTTGCTCTGAGAGTGTTGTTGGAAAAATACAGAGAAGGTCAGAAGGAGTTGCATTGTGTCTTTGTGGACTTAGAGAAAGCATATGACAGGGTGCCTAAAGAGGAGTTGTTGTATTGTATGAGGAAGTCGGGAGTGGCAGAGAAGTATGTAAGAGTGGTAAAGGATATGTACAAGGGTAGTGTGACATTGGTGAGGACTGCAGTGGGAGTGACAGATACGTTTAAGGTGGAGGTGGGATTACATCAAGGATCAGCTCTGAGCCCTTTCTTATTTGCAGTGGTGATGGACAGGTTGACATATGAGATCAGACAGGAGACCCCGTGGACTATGATGTTTGCAGATGACATTGTGATATGTAGTGAGAGTAGGGACCAGGTTGAGGAGACTCTAGAGAGGTGGAGATATGCTTTAGAGAGGAGAGGAATGAAGGTCAGCAGGGCTAAAACAGAATATATGTGTGTAAATGTGAGGGAGGGTAGAGGAATGGTGAGGATGCAGGGAGTAGAGTTGGTAAAGGTGGATGAGTTTAAGTTCTTGGGATCAACAGTTCATAGTAATGGTGAGTGTGGAAGAGAGGTGAAGAAGAGAGTATAGGCAGGGTGGAATGGGTGGAGAAGAGTGTCAGGAGTGATTTGTGACAGACAGGTACCAGTAAGTGTGAAAGGGAAGGTCTACAAGAGGGTAGTGAGACTAGCTATGTTATATGGGTTGGAGACGGTGGAGCTGCCAGGTAAGAGGAAAAGAGGAAGGCCTAAGATAAGGTTTATGGATGCGGTGAGAGAGGACATGCAGGCGGTTGGTGTAAAAGAGCATGATGCAGAGGACAGGAAGAAATGGAAACAGATGATCCGCTGTGGCGACCCTTAATGGGAACAGCCGAAAGAAGATGATGAGTTGAAGTGCCCCAGTAGAAAGGTGATGGGTTTAATAGGGACTTCATCTACTGTGTTAATATAGCTATCATAGTCATAAGGGTACATAGATGGTATTCTATAACTAGCTATGAAGAGATAAATAGTCTTGTTTATGGTGATTTGGATATCTAGGAGTTCAAATGTGGTGTCCCAAGGAATCTGTCTTGAGGTGATAATATCCTTTTCAAATACTAATGCTCCTTCACAGTTGCCAATAGATCTGAAGATGTGAGTGCTTTCATTGCTCTGAAACCATGTCTGTGTAATTACACCTACATAAATGTGTTCAAGTTACAGGAGAGACACAAGTTCAGTTTTTTTTTTTTTTGTTAAGACTCCTTTCACTGAGTAGAGACATATTAACATGCCTCAAATTAGAATTTACTAAGTTGAAATGTCCATCAAAAGGACTCTGCCTACAAAATGTACACTGAAGACAGCAAAGACTTTTGCCAGAATGCAAAAGGCTTGTAAGAGAGATGTAGACCATTTCTGGCACAGCAGGAAGGCATGTTAGCCATATCATTCCAAGCTGACAGATACTGGATCCCCTAGAATGGCACCAGTTACACAACCAATTATTAAAGCCAAATATCTCATCTAGGGCAAGGTCCACCCTTGTAGGCCTGCACTACCCACTTCGCTACACCTCCCACACATGAGAATAGTGACTTAAATACCTACCCAGTCTTAAATCACTGCCTATAAAATACTGAATACTTAGTAAAGACAAGCCAAAAAAAATAAAAGTTCAGATGAAAAGGTCCTGCAAATTATCACCTACTCCACCAATAGCATTCTTTTACTATCACTTCAGCTTACAGTATTAAGTACAGAGTCACTATGAGACACAGTTGCCCATTAGTGCAACAATATAACCCAAACCATACAAGTTAAGAATACTTTAAAGCCTCCCGAAAATCATTATATGTATTTGGTGGCAAGCTATACATTGCTGCTAAACAAGAGTACAATATAATACTCAAGTACTTCTAAAAATTTACTTCGAAGAAATACAATACTAAGAAATGTAAAAGAAGAAAATCCAAATAAAGAAATCCACTCATTCTACAGGCTGTAAATCAAACCATATTCCTAATATTAAAAAAAATAATGAAGCCTAGTTGCTCATAAACAGTATGTATCATGGCAACAATCGTCAAACAAAGCAATATTATACCAGTAATATATATATTTCTGTCATACTGTAAAAGCATACAGTCACTCAGAAAAAGTAGCCACTGTAAAAGTAATACTTTCAGGAGACACTGAATGAATCTAGGAGCAATGCAGACCTCCAAACAGTTAACAAGCTAGCATAAACAACAAAGCTAATATTAATTTTATTCATTTTGTCATTTATCTTCCAATACCTACTTTATTCTGTTGAGGGTTACAGGGAAGCCAGAGCCTATCTGTATAACCAGGAGATGCAAGATAGAGAGCCTGTTATGGATGGGACACCAGTCCTGCACAGAATGCACTCACGGACCTACTGGCCAGTTGGCAGATTCCTAGTTCACCTACCTGTATGAATTTCTAATGCAGGAGGAAACAGGTGCACTAAGCAAAACTCTACACGGACAAGGTGAGAGCATACAGACTTTGCAAAGAAACCTCCTCATCCTGGAACCAAACCAAAGATGCTAATGCAATGAGACTGAAAAGAAAACTGCTGCACTGCTCTGCCACTCATGATAATAGCATTCTTCTCACATGAAAATCCACACATATGTTGTATAGCTGAAATCTGGCTAAAACCTGACCTGAAAATATATTTCTACTTGGTGAAAGGCTACACATATGCCAAAACATGCAAAAGAGGCATAGTATGATGAGGACTGTTGTTACTCTGTAAAGAACATGAAAACATAACCACTAAAACCTGTCAAAATATAAGCCCATTTGGCTACAGCAGTCACATTTATCTCCTATGTAAACTATATCTTGCCATATCAAACATCATACCACATCATCAATAAATTTATTAAACATTTTCATAACTATACTACTTGCAATTTTTCACAGACATTAAAAATGTAACAACAGTAGGAGACTTCAACCTGAATCCATTAAGACAGGAAGTATCTGTCATTTTTAAACTGCAACCATTCTGCAACTGGTGCAAGATCTCCTGGAAGGTAAAACAATGGCTCCCTACTGAAATGTTGGCACTCAAAATGCCAAGTACCAACAAGCCAGAAAAAAAGACTGAAGACACAGGAGAAGAGTGAATTTCACAAAATCACACTTCACCTTAAAACTTCTTTTTGCAGGGGGGCAAGCCCCTCTGCACCCCCTACACCCCCAGACTTATATATACCAACTCCAACATTGCCATACCTCAGAGAAAAGGGAGTATTCTGAGAAGTGGCATCTCAGACTTAAAATATGTAAGTCTGTTCTTCTGGCCATTCAGTCTCCTTGTTTTAGGACTCACACTAGTAGGTCCCAGGCTTTCAAATGGTTACCTAAAAGAACACTAAAAGGACTATGTTAGTACAATCCTCTACTTAGCCCACCCTGAACTAGTTATATTTTCTATTTAAGATGCACTGACGAATAAAACAAATTTCCTGTTTATCAGGAAGAGCACAGTACCTCTTTGGCACTGAGAAAAGCAACTCTAGGAACTGGAGGTTTAACTAATAATAAATACAAAACTGCTGAAGTGCTACTTGCCAGGGACCTACTGGGAGATAGTCTGACTGTGGTTTCTCTGTGACAGAAGATGACTTTACCTGATGGTTCTAGTTTCTGAGGCACCTGTGAAAGCTTCTGAAAACTCCGATTCATGATCTGCATTCCCTTGTGGAGTATGACCTCCTGAGGATATATAACCATCTACATTCATTCAACCTAATTTCAGTTCCACTGAGAATAATATAGTTGAGTATAGACTCACTCAGTTAAGCTAGTGCAGTTGTGGACAAACGCACACAGCAGACAGGTAGTAACTTCGGTACCACAGAGGTCATTGGAGAAGGATAAGCCATAAATAACTCATTCCTGGCAATGCTTGCTTGCATTTGGATTGTTTTTTTTTTCAGTTTGGATAGTTTTAGGGGGTACTATACATTTTACTATTTCTTTACTTTTGAGAAAAACCTGGTGTGGCATATACCTATCATACCTTAGCATTATTGGTACACTCATTGAAGAGACCAAACTCGCTGCAGATTTACACTGGCTTGTGCAGGGTCAGATGAGTAACAAAACTACTACATTTTCATCCTAAAACTAGTCATGTCATATTGTCTCTTCTAACTGTAGCTCTCCACCTTATACATCAGAAAGTAACCTGAAAAAAGACAACAGCAATGCCATTTAAAAACTCTGCTTTTCTATTGACTAAGGAATACTAAGGTGGGGGATAATATACGCACTTTACACGGTCTCATTTTCTGACCTTCTTAGTGATGGAGTCCTAAGATAGTGTTGGAACTCTCTCATTACTATATAATGCAACACAACACTCCATTATTTATTGCTCAGAATGCGACAACATACTAGAGGTATAAATACGTCAAAGAACTCAAAGCAAACTTCTTGTTATGTGCAAACATCAGAAAGCAACCACCTTCCCCAAATCTTTTTTTTAAACACCTTTGTTGAATTATCACTTAAGACATAGGCAAGCACACATTTATATAAAAGAAAATAACCCATATTAATATATTCCCGGTTGCAAACATTACACATCACATATATTATTTTGTATAATTATCATCAATCCAGCATTACATAAATTCATCAATTCCTGCCTTCCCTTAAACCTCACTCCTCCTCCTCCAAAACATTATTCTGCATGTATTGTTCCCACAATTTCCATTTTTTCTATTTGATTTGCTCCTTCCCTTTTCCAAAGATCACACTTATCTCTGATACTATATTCACTACTTCTAGTGCAGTTGGATTAGACTTTGATTTCCATTTATTAATCATTTCTTTTTTGGCAGCCACCAGAATTAAACTTAACAAGGCCTTATTATAGCTAGGCAATTCAGATCTTATATCCAAGCTCAAAAAATAATTTCCTTACTTATGCCAATTTGCTCACCCAATATTTCTGACAGAGTACTCTGTAGAGAATTTTTAAAGTCTGCCAAGTCATTAGACTCCCAAGGCATACTTTCCTAATTACCTCCTTCTTCCCATCACCCCTCCAAAATTCACCATCTTTATTGGAGTCTGGGTATAAAAATACATATGCAAACATTTCCAAGAAAAAATCCTAAATCTTCTAGACTTTGTTACATATTTGTGAGCCATATATGTGTCCTCCTGTTGTTTTCTTGTGAATTGCGTATCCAGTCTTTCCAAACCTCCTCTGATTGATTCCTATAGTTATCATACAATGTTGTGTATGACCAACTAATTTTCCTTTTTTAACAATAGCTTCTGTTCTAGATTCAACCAAAATCTGTATAAGAGCAGGTCTTTCACTTGCGATTTCCCTATCCCTTTCTCTTTGCCTATACTCTGAAATCAGTCTCTGAAAAGGAAGCAGTCACTAGCCTTCAGTCTAAATTTCTTCTTGGTACCTTGGTTACTTGAACAGTTTTCCCCAGTAAATTCTAGCCACTTCTTGACTATTCTCTGTACCTGATTGGCAAAATCTCCATTTTCATGTTGGCTTAGTTCTTAGAATACTTTCTGCTGCTTTATGAATATAGTATTCCCTTTTTCAATTTCTCTAAGTATTTTGGGTTTCTAATATGACAGGAATGGACTCCATTCCTAAGTTAAAGTATGATTAAAGTTCATTAAATTAGTATTGTTTCAATCTTTGATGTTAGCGAGAAATGCTCTTCACAGCACCCGCAATGTGCCCACTAATGACTCGTTCTGCAATTTGTATGGAGTTACGTGTATCTGTAACAAATTTAAGTACGATTGTAAATTCTTTTTTATAACACCTGTTGCTCCTAACTACCGAAACTGTCTAGATATCTTTCTTCCACATTGCCTTCATTTCTACCTGCAAATCCTGATATTTTATGACTTTGTGTCTCTCTGTATGTAAGGCACTGTAGTCACTAGGTGTAGCAATTTCAATAATCAATGCTACTTTTGTCTTCTTTTCATAGACCACTATATCTGGTTTTCTTCTATCATTTTTTGAACTGTTGGTAATGGATGATCCCATGTGATATAAACTTCATCATTTTCTATGATGCTGTGTGGCTTATGTTACAAGTGTTTTTCAGCTGTTTTAAGATTACAATGTTTGAACAATCCCCAATGCAACAGTCTTGCCACATTATTATGCTTTTCAGTATATAGTCCTTCTGCTGTTAGTATATCACAAGCAGCAACAAGATGTGCAACTGTTTCCAGTTCTGCTTTCTTCTTCTTCTTCTTTCGGCTTTTCCCAGTTAGGGGTCACCACAGTGGATCACCTGTCCGCTCATGATTGGCAGTGGAGTTTTACGGTGTCGAGTTGCCAGCCCGGTGTCCAACCTTCCACAGAAGGCACACACATGCGCACACTCACATCTAGGGCCAATTTAGAGTGTCCAATCCACCTACAGCATGTCTTTGGGATGTGGGAGGAAACCGGAGCACCTGGAGGAAATCCACATGACCACAGGGAAGACATGCAGACTCCGCACAGAAGGCAGCCCAGCCAAGGATTGAACTGGAGAACCTCTTGCTGTGAGGCAGCAATGCTAACTGCTGCACCACCGTGGCTACCCATTTCCAGTTCTGTTTTACAAAACCTAAATTTTTCTGTTTCTCCCACATGTTCAATGGATTTTGTAAACCAACATGTATGTAGCCCACTATCTTGGGATGCCAATATTAACCTTTCATTTTTTGGTTTAAATTCACCTCTCCTTAATCATTCTTGCATTAGATCCTGATCAACATAGGTTCATAGGTTAATAGGCCTAATGGCCCTGGAGCCTTTACAAGCCTAGCCCATAGAATTACCCTGGCATACCACCTGACTTTAGTTCCCAGTGCCTCTGTCGAGTAGAGCCACTGGAGTGATCCCCAGGGTGAATTTTCTATTTCCCATCCACTCATCAAGATTTCTCTTGAAGAGGGCCAGTGAGGTGCTCTGCTTGACATGTATGGGAAGTCTATTCCAGAGCATGGGCAGTCTCTGGGTTATGAACCTGTCCATCCAGCTTGTTCTGTTGATTGTCGTAATGAGGTTGAGGTCCCTGGAGTGTGTGGTGCAGAGGGATTGGGATTTCATTAGATGTAGCATTTCTAAACAGAGCTGGGTCAGACATGGGTTTGTAAGTCAATCAAAGATTGCCTCTAAGTAGGCGATATGAGACAGAGAATAGTTTGAGTTTTTTTGAGTCAGTCCATATAGGACAAGTGTTTAAGGCCTAGAATCCTCTTTGTGAGGTACTTCTGTAGCCTCTCCAGTTGTTACAGGTGTCTAGTGAAGTACATGCCAAATGGGGCATTGTACTCAATGATTGGCCTAATGAGGGAAGAGAAGAGGGAGACAATGACCTCTTTCTTCCTGGATGCAAAACCCTTAGTAATGAGATGTGCCACATAGAATGACTTTCTGATCACAGTGGCAATGTGCTGGTCAAAAGAGAGGTTGCTGTCACCTGTGTTCTCAGATCTCTTATAACTCCTTCTGCATTCAGTGATGTGGTAATTCATGGGAACCAAATTTTTCCCAAAGGGGATGACGACACATTTTTTGGCATTGAGCTTAAGGCCATGGTTCTGACACCAGTAGTTGGTCTCAGTGAGGCCTTTCTGTAGGATGTCAACATCACTTGGGGAGTTGCAATTGTCTGCAAACTTGGTCAGCCAGAATACCTTTGTGTTGGCCTGGACTTCTGAGAAGTAGATACCAAACAGGAGAGGATGCAGGACCAAACCCTGTGGGACTCCACTCATGACAGGTCATCAGTTTGACTTGGAGTCAGCTACTTTCACACTGTAGGTTCTTTGAGTCAGTTTGCAACCCACCTAGTGATATAGGGGTTGATGCCTAGCTTAGTGAGTTTTTCTGTGATTCCTGAGTGGGGAATGGTATCAAAGGCCTTGGCCAGATCAAGGTAGGCTGTATGAACCACCTTGCCTACATCCACAGCCCTGGTGACTGACTCAAAGAAGTCAATCAAGTTGAGCAGGCATGATCAGCCCTTCACAAAACCAAACTGTGTGGGATCCAGAGTTTGGAGATTCCCCATATCCTTGTTTACTAGGTCCATGATGATGCATTCCATAGCTTTGCATATCAGACTCATCAGGCTAATGGGGCGATAGTTCCCAGGGTCTGTAGTCGCTCCTCCTTTGTGGAGAGGGATTACTGTAGCAGTGTGCCATTCAGGAGGGAAAAAGCCTGAGGTGAGGCTGTGATTGAACAAGGCACACAGGTGTGGTGCCAGTTCACTCTGTAGTTCATGTAGAACACAGCCAGTGATATTGTTAGGTCCCATAGAATCTGTATTCTTGGCCTTAGACAGTGCTGTTTTAACCTGTATAGCAGTAATACTGGGTGCCTGTTAATCTACTGGTATTGTGATTGGTCCTTTGGTGGGGGTGAGAGGGGTAATGTTGGCACTGAAATTGTCGGCCAGTATATTGGCAATATCTGTTGGCATGGTATAGGAGGTACCGTTGTGCAGTAGCTCAGAGCAAATCTCGGTATTGCAGTGGAGATTATTTACATAACTATAGAAGGCCTTGTAGTTGTCTTTACTTTCTGCTGCAATTCTGTTTTCATAGCTAGCTTTGGAGGATTTGATGAGGGATCTCAACATTTTGTTGAGGCTGATAAGGGAGTTTTTCCAATCTTGGGACTTCACCTTATTCTGCATCAGTTTCCTCCTCCTGTTGTAGAATTTGTTTATGGCAGGGGACCACCAGATTGGCTTCCTGTTTTTGGAGAAAAGCGTCTTGGTTCTATTGAGTATGGCAAGATCCATGCATTTGTGTACATGTTTGTACAGTGCATTGGTGTATAATTCGGCAGTCATGCAACTATTCTCCATTTGCATGGATGCCGTGAAGTTAGCCACCTCTGTGTTTAGGAGCCCAAAGTTAGCTTTGGAGAAGTTTTTCATGGTGGTTACCTTTGTGAGGGTGGGGGTGGAAGGGATGTGGAATTCCAAGGTGATTAATTTGTGGTCAGATCTAACCAGGGAGGAGTTGACTATTGGTATAGAGCAACAGTCGCCCATGTTAGTAATGACCAGGTCAAGGATGTTGCTACCTCTACTGGGGGTAACAACGAGCTGGTCTAGGGGATTGGAATTAATAAATTCCAGAAAACATTGGGCAATTGTATTGGTACATGAGTAGTTTTTCCAATTAATGGAGGGGTAGTTTAGGTCACCCAGTATGAGTGTTAGGTTGGACCCTAATATTCTCCAGGGTGCTTAGGAATGTGGAGTGTGAGTCTGGGGACATGGTTCAGGACCTGTAACAGGCAACGACCTGAATCATTGTCTTACCGAATGTTAGCTGCACCTGAAGTATCTCTGATGCATTATGTTGGGCTACCAGTCTGGAAGTGTGTGCATCCTTTATGAATATGGAAACACCACTGCCTGTGGAGCTTCAGTCCAAGTTCTGGTGCCGAAAGATGTAGAATGAGTTACAGCCTGGTAGTGCAGGGGTGCTTTCTGCTGCCTTGAACCAGGTCTCTGTTACAGCACAAATGTCGATGTTCTCCATTTTAAGAAGTGCTTCGAGTGAGTGCATTTTGAGATTTAGGCTTCTAGCATTGAGCTGCATGGCCCTCAGATTGCATTTCTTTGTAGCTGTTATGGTGGTAATTTAGTCTTTGGAACACAACCTAAAAAGGCACTATAGGGGTTGCAAGAGCCTTGGCCAGTATCCAGAAGCCCAGGGGTGAGAGATGCGGGCCATCTCTGGCAAAGCATTGAGGTCTATCATAAGGTTATTCCAAGAGTTTTCTGTACTTCCTACTATATTTATACATTTTGCACATTTCTTGCCTTCTTATCTGATCCTACACCTTATATTCTTTCTTTTGTTTTTTGACACATTCAGTTGCTGCCCAACTTTTATCTATTGCTGGTTTGATTTCCATTCATGCTTGATGCCAATATGTTTCTGCTAAACTAAGCAAGGAAGTCATCTTAGACTTGTTCTCCTCATGTTTCAGTACTTTCACTACATTTGACTCTTGTGAGGTTATCAGATATGTATGCAGTCCCACTACTGCAGATCTACATGTGTAGTCAGTTTGAAGGAGGCCCATACCTCCTTCAGAATGGGGAATATATAGTCTAGGTATGTACAGATTTTTATAAATCATTTGATGAGCATGAAGCCTTCTTCTTGTTTTTCTCTCCAAACTATCCAACACCTTTTGGGGCCAGTCACTCGATACAAAACTATAAGTTAGGACAGGAAGAACAAATTGGTTTATAGCTTGAACTTTGTTCCTAGATGTCAATGCTGTATTTAGTATTAATTTAAGTTTTCTAAAATATTCCTTACTAAATTTTATTTGCATTGTTCATGTTTTATTGATGATCCTTCATCAAGTCCCAAATATTTACATACTCCCTCTTGCTCGCGTTCTTTTATATCACATTCCTGTCCCAAATTGATGTTTTCTTGGTCCTGCAGCTTTCCTGTTTTAAAAGTTGCTTTTTCACATTTATCAAGACCAAATGGCATTCTTATATCATATGAAAAAGTTTTGACCACTTACAGTTGTGCTTTCACTTCCTCATCTGATTAACTATACAGTTTTAAATCATCTACAAAAAGAAGATGAGAAGTCTTTACACTTTGTTGTTTTCTGGAAGCCAAATTATAGCCATGACTAATCTGTTAAATTGATAGCTTAATGGGTTAAGAGCAAGTGAAAGAGAGTCACCTTGGAATATCCCCCTTTCAATTTTTATCCCAGGAATAATAATTTGTCCTTTATCAGGGCTTAACTGCAAAGTGGTTTGCCACTGTTTCATGGTTGCTATAACATAACCGATCAGTGTAGGGTGTAGCTTATACATTTTTAAACACTCTTTTATCCATAAACGTGGGATACTGTCAAATTATTTTTGTAGTCTATCTATGCTATACTTAGATTCTTCCCTTTTTTATGGTTCACCATTATGACTTTCTTTGACAGCAATCGATACTTTGTTTCATATGACTTTCTTTTATTACCTTTTTGCTCTATTGCCATAACTGAGTTTTCTTCTAAATGACTATAAACTCTGTCAGGTTCATAGGTTCATAAGTAGGTACTAGGCTATTGGCCCTAGGGCCTATACAAGCCTAGCCAAAAAGGTACCCTGGCTTTCACCACCCAAGAAAATTATTTTCCTGTGCCCCTGTTGAGCAGAGCCACAGAGGTGATCCCCTGGGTGAAGTTCCTATTTCCCATCTAATCATCAAGATTTTTCTTGAAGAGTGCTAATGAGGAGCTTTGTTTGATATAGATAGGTAGTTTGTTCCAGAGTATGGGAAGTCTCTGGGACAGGAATCTATCCCTCCAACATGTTCTGTTTATTGTGGTGACAAGGCTTAGGTCCCTAGAGCATGTAGCTTGGAGGGATTGGGATTTCTTTAAGTGGAACATGTCCAACAGCTCTGGGTTTGACATAGCTTTGTATGTTAGGCAGAGATTGCCTCTGAGTAGGCAATATGCGATGGAGTAAAGCTGGAGTTTTTTGAGACAGTCTGCGTAGGCCATCTGTTTGAGGCCAGTAATCCTCTTTGTGAGGTTTTTCTGTGGCCTTTCCAGTTGTAGATGTCTTGTGAAGTACATACCAAAAGGGGCGTTGTACTCTATAATGGGTCTAATGAGCGAAGAGTAGAGGGGAGCAATGACCTCTTTTTTCCTGGATGAGAAACCTTTTTTGTGATGATGTGTGCCATGTAGAAGGATTTCCTGACTACTGTGGTGATGTGATTATCAAAGGAGAGACTACTGTCCACCTGTGTCCCAAGGTCTCTTATCAAACTTTCAGTGTTAAGTAGACTACCACCTATGTGGTAGCTCATGGGTACAGAGTTTTTACCAAAGGGGATGATAATGCACTTTTTGGCATTGAGCTTGAGGCCATGGCTTTGACACCAGACATCTGTCTCAGTAAGACCCTTTTGTAGGATGTCCACATCGTTAGGAGTTTCAGTTATGGCTCCTAGTTTGCAGTCATCTGCGAACTTCGTTAGCCAAAGACCTTCTTTGTTAGCCTGTACTTCAGAAAAGTAGATACCAAACAGGAGATGACCCAGAACTGAACCCTGTGGTACTCCACTTGTCACAGGAGATGACCCAGGACTGAACCCTGTGGTACTCCACTTGTCACTGGTCTGAAGTCAGATTTGGAGTCTGCTACTTTCACCATGTGGGTTCTGCCAGTGAGCCAGTTGGCAATCCATCTTGTGACATAGGGATTTATACCTAGTTTAGTGAGTTTATCTATAATTCCAGAGTGGGGGATGGTGTCAAAAGCCTTGGCGAGATCTAGATAGGCTGTGTGAACCACCTTACCCTCATCTACGGCTTTGGTGACTGCTTCAAAGAAGTCAATCAGGTTTAGGAGTCAGCATCAGTTCTAGTGTATAGTTTATACATCGTCGGAAGACAAATTACTGGTCTATAATTTTTAGGGTAGCTTGTAGGTTCACTCTTAAGTAGGAGTATTGTTTTTCCTATTGTTAGCCAGGCTAATGTCTGTTCAGGGTGTGCATATAAATAGTCCTTACTCATGCATAAATATTCATGTAAAGATGTTAATACTTTTAGCCAGAAGTTAGGTACTGCATCTATGCCTGGGGTTTTCCAGTTAGGAGCTTTTCTCAACTTTGTTTCAATCTCTCTGGCCATTACTTAATCCCATTGCATATCCTGCACTTTTGAACTTCTTATTCTTTCTTTTACCTCTTCTATCCATTTAGCATCTTTGATATATTCGACAGGGTCTTCATAGATATTTCTCCAAAATGTATTTGTTTCTTCTTTTTGGGTGGTGTTTCAATTCCTTTTGCCCTGTTTTCCAGTTCTCTATAAAACGTTTTTGGGTCATCAATAAATTATTTTGTACTTTTCCTTTATATTTATCTGCATATCTTCTAAGTTTTTCTGCCTGTGCTGATATTTTGAGTTTATTATTTGTGATATAATGCATGATAGAGCCTGATCTGTTCTGATAATGTGCATTGCTTTTATCACGTCTATCTTTCTGAATATTTTTGTTGATCTGTTCCCTCTTCCATACTCTAGTAAGTGACACTTCTTGTCTTAATTGCTTTATAGTTTTCTCTATTTGATACTTTTATGATGGCATTCGATTTCTCCCCTTCTTTTCCCTTACTACCCTGTGTTTTTTGTGCCAAGACTTTATCTGTTATCAATTTAGCTGCAAAGTAATATATCTTATTTACTTCTATTATAGCACATGAATCTCTGTGGACAGTCCTAATTACTGTGTTCATTTGTTTTATCAAATGCCTAACTTTTTGGGTTTTATTGACTTTCTGTAGTCTGTTTCTCTCACTTATCTTAATATATCTGTCCATCTCTATTAAATCAAGCAATTCTTTCCTTAAGTCATTTTTCCTCTAAACTGAGCGCATATTCTTTGTTCTCCATTTCATGTGGGCATTCTATAAGTATTTACACAGCATCCTCCTGCGCCACATTCTCTTATTATATAAGCATTATAGTATTTTGTATGGCTGTTGTTATTCTTCTTAAGGAAGTCCATCCAAATTCTGACTCCCTCCTTATTTCTTGAATTTTCCTCCACTTCATCACCCCTTTCTACTTTGAAAAAATAGCTTTCTACTAGAAATATGTATATGAAGCTTAACCATGAAGCTCTAAAATATCCCTTCAAATCAGGTAATCCTAAACCACTTTGTTATAGTAGAAGAATGAACTTATCCCACATGACCCTTGCCTTTTCCCCCTCTTAGATAAAACACTTCAACTTTTTATTAATTACCATCTAAAACTTCTCCTCTGGTTGATAAAAATATTCCTGACCTGAATATAAAATTAAAGGGACTAAAAACATTTCACTGTTTGTATCCTGACATCCATATCCATAAACTAGAGCTTCCAGTTTTTCATTTTTTGTATTATCTTTTGTTTAGTCTCTTTCCTCATATCCTTCACTGCCATAACATAATCCTTTTTAATCCATACTACTAAATGCTTCATTTTATTGTCTCTCCATAAATATGGGTGTTGCTGAACAAATTAGTTTACACCTATATCTTTTGTTTTATCTTCATTCATTTTATGTCCTGAAAAGACTTAAAACTGTCTCAAAATATTCCATAACACTGAGATGCCCTTTTCTGATTTTATCAGGTACAAAATAATATCATATACAAATAAAGCCAACTTTTGTTGATCACCACAACAATTATATCCTTGAATTTCTCAGTCCCTTATTTTCTTTGCCAGTGGCTCTAAACATAAAGAAAAGAAAAAGAAAAAGGGACACATTTGCCTGCTTCCTCTCTTCAGACACAACTTATCAAACAGAAAACCTTCAACCTTAATTCTTGCCTCTGATCCCTCATATATTCTCTTAATTAGCTTTATTACCTGGATCATCATTGTTTTATTAATGTTGTCAAACATTTGCCTGCCCTCCACACAACCACATTGATCTATATCTATTAATTTTGGCAACACTTTTGCCATTCTTTTAGCTATTATGGACAGAAACACTTTATAATCATGGTTTAAAATTGAAATGGGCCTATATGAAGCTAGGTTTGGAAGGGCTTTACCATCTTTGAGTATTACAGCCACCACAGCTATCTTCCAGGATGTTAGTGCTTTACCTCCTTTTAAAATACTGATAAAAAACTTCCAGATCTTTATTACTTTCTTCCCTCCTAGCTTCAAAATATCCATAGGAATACCATCTATTCCTGGACACTTTCCTTCAGATTGATTATACATCACCAGTTTTATCTCATCTCCTTCTGTCTTAACTGTTAATTGTTAAGCCCCATCTTCATCTAACCTTGGAACACGTAAGACTTCCATATATTTTTCCATTTGTGCTCTTTCTTGATTTCCACATTTCTCTGATTTATACAAACTTTCATAAAATGTCTGAAATATCTCTAATACTTCTACAAGATCTCTGGTTATTTTTCTTGTTATATGCTCCTTACGTTTGGCAATAACCCTCCTGTAGCTTTTGCTATTTGCACTTTGCATTTTTAATATAATTCAATACTCTTACCTTTTTGTCTATACCTGTGATGCCATTCACATTTCAAAATAATATGGATAGTGCAGCCATTATGATAAGAAGTTATTATACTGGCCTATTATATATGTCAACATTTTTAAATATCTATTTCCAGCCTTTGTGTCACATGCACCCATTAATGTTTGGCAGGTTCAACCTTTATACAGTTGGTTCTTTTCATCTCAGTTTGAACCTATGTCACATTTTACAAGACCTTATTTTTAATAAACACTCTGAAACAAAAAAAAATCAAGCACACCACAGAACACCCCAAATCATGTTAACTTAAAACAAGCACACAAAACTATATACATTTTCAAATAATGAAGTTTAACCCTCCTGGTAGGAACAATTATCCCAAATCAACAGCTGAACCCACAGGCATTACCTATCCTGTAATTAAGGTTATTGATGCTAAAGTGCATGTTACAATCTGTACTCCTACTTACACTAATTGCTGTCTGTTCTTGTCTTATCTTTATTCCCACCTAGATGTGAAAATCAGCTTGTATGCTTTTAGAAAACATTAACTTTTAGCCTTGAGAAAACTTGTACTGGCTACCTGTAAATAAAAGTGTATTATACACTGTTTGAATAAATTTAAACTTTGTTTTTTATTAAGCTGCTTGATCTTCTAACTTTTAATTTTACTTTTCTCTCAGCAAACAATGTACAGAGCTCTTGAGATTTATTGGCTGGAGCTGTTCTCAGCTTGTCTCCATAGAAGCATAAGAAAATAATTTGCAGGTGTACAGCCCCCCACACACACTACACACTTTCAACTTGCACTGAACATTTATTTACTGAAGGAAAACTTTTCATTACATTCACATTGGTCTCTTATTTTTATAGCAGGCATGCTTACACAAGAAACTTCTTATCAGTTCAAGGCAAATGCATTAATCCAGACACTCACCTATGCAAAAGTAAGAAAAGAATCTCAAATATACATATATTATAATCAGTGCACTTTACACCCCATCCTCCATCCCAACAATTCAAGATTACAACATATTAACTTGAACATGTTTTTGTCCAACCTTTCTTCTCTTTTTAAAATGTAATGCCTACATTTCTTAAAACTAAAAAGATAAAAAGTACTTGTTTGCTTTAGTAACTTTATCACATACAACAATCACTAAAATGCTTTACTATATGACATGCAATTTATATCATGAAATGTTTTATTCAGATGCCATTAAGAACAAAAACAGTTGCTATTTTTTTCCTTTTCAGTGTCCTTCCTACCATTAGTGACATGAAGTGACAAGCTTAACAAAGCCAACAGAAGTCCAAGCTTTCTCAGCCACTTTTTCTTGTAAAGCAATATTTCACAAATATGACTGATGCTTTACAGTCTCCAATTTAGTCATTAATTTCAGTATTGCTGGTCTTCCTGTTCATCTCCATCTCACAACCCCAAATTCTAGTTCAAGTCCAAGGTACTCCTGATTTGTCTAGTCAACCCTTGTGCTTTTTTCTGTCACTCAACCATTTTCCTTTGGAATGCTGGAAAAGGTTTTACTGTAAAAATCTCTCTACAGGCTTTATTATCAAAAGAATGAGAAGTACATTTCTCTTCTGTTTGATGGCTTACTTTTGTTGGACAAACTTTTGTATTTCCTCCTTACCCTGTTCTGCATCAAAAATGATTTTAATCCTCCAGGAAGAAATATTCTGAAGACATCTGGATACAGCAGCTTGAATCTCACACCTACCTCTTGACACTCCCTGATTGCCTGGATAAATTTGCTTCTCTTCTGCCTGCTGTACAGTGAATAATCATTTTCCACAAACACTCTACTGTCTCCAGTTTTTAATATTTTGCCCTTCTGGCACAGTTTTTTTCAGGATCAACTCTTTCTATGGGTATGATCGCATCTTTAATAATACAGGTCTTGGCTGCTTTCTCATGGCAAGGTTTGGAGCATACACACAATGTGCCCTTTCAATTAACAACTCATGCTGTGGAATGCCAGTCCAATTGCTTATTTTTTTCATAAAATGAATACACTCCGTTCCTTCCAATTTCACTGCTACAGTAGAAAATCTGATATTCCTTGTGTGTTTTGTCTTCTAACTTTATCAGTTTTGAAACAGCTCTTCTTGAGCAGTCTCATGCATAGACAGTTCTCACCTCCACTGGGAAATGAATGGGGCAGAGGTCTTTCACCTTGATGGAGCAAATAATGGGTCAACTGGATACAGGAAGAAGAGCCATTTGGGACAATCCTGTAGACAATTAAAAAACTGTATTAGACTTGAAAATCTTAATTGAATATTAGCATGAAATTATGATACCTAATCTATGTTTGTAGGTAATTACTGGGCATGCAGTTCAGCGGATCATTAAGAAGCCTATCTGATTTCCTAATTGCCCTAAAACACTGGCACTGTCTGTTTAAGTGACTTGTTCAAAGTTACACAGTAGGCAAACGTAGGCTGAATAAACTGTACTTTGGACTACAAGAAGCAAAAGCTTAGCTGGTTCAACCAGGGACCTGGGCCAGTACTATAAACCAGTGCTTCACCCACTCATTTAAGTGAAGAGCAAAAAAATAGTATTTCCCTCCCTGTCATAAACTGATCACTACGGTGCAAGCAATCAGCTTATTACAGTAAGATATATACCCCTCCTCCAGTGCTTCCATAGAAGAGCAAATAAAAAGGATGTTCCTTCTACTGACACACCAACCAACTGGTCAGATGCACCCCCCCCCCAAGCCACGCCTGCCCCAGCCATTCGGGTCCCATTTCTGTGCCCTGCCTCCAACCCTCCTTCAACATATTTAATTAAAAAAATACTTTCTTCATTTAAACTGTAGCAAACTGCTAGCTAGCTACAAATGTACAAAAAAATGCTGCAGTTTATACTCTGCCTGCACAGAGCACTACAGCACTCATGTTTTAGTCAAAGAAAAAAAATTATTCTTTTTTAAACTGTAGCAAACTGCTTAATACAAATGTAGTAAATAGTTGCTAGCATTTA
The DNA here is from genome assembly GCF_019279795.1 of Protopterus annectens. Classification (NCBI taxonomy): domain Eukaryota; kingdom Metazoa; phylum Chordata; order Ceratodontiformes; family Protopteridae; genus Protopterus; species Protopterus annectens. Next base: position 88,505,238 of record NC_056751.1, on the reverse strand, counting down.
TACTCTGCCTACATGGAGTGCTACAGCACTCATGTTTTAGATTAAAAAAAAAATTCTTGTTTTTAAACTGTAACAAACTGCTCACTATAAATGTAGCAAACAGTTGCTACAGTTTATTCACTGCCTGCATGGAGCATTACAGCACTCATGTTTCAATTAAAAGAAAACATTTCTTTTTTTTTTTTTCAACTGCAGCAAACTGCTTGTTACAGTTTATACCTGCCCTGCATGGAGCTCTGTATTGCTCAGGTTTTAGTTAAAAAAAAAGAAAACTTTTTTTTTCTTTTAAACTGTAGCAAACTGCTACAGAGCTCAGGTTTGATCACAAATACAATACCAGCTTTTAAAAGTCAGTATTGCATTAAAGGGAGATTGGGATCAGTTGATCGTGCCCTCTACACTCTGCACCCAGGGCAGTTGTCCCTCTTGCTCCACTCTGGCAATGCTACGGACAGGAGGCAACTTAAGAGCAGCTTACAGACTTAATCCTCTATGCTAACTGCCAGACCAAAAGACAGTCCTAGAGAATAACATAAGCTCATAGATTAGTACTAGGCTAACTGCCCTTGTGGACCATTTTTTAAGCCTAGCCAATTACCCTAAGTGAGAATCAAACCCTGCACTTTGTGGCTTTAAGGTAAACACCTTAACCATTATGCCAACCTCCCACATAAATTAGTACCAGGTTAAATGTCCTTGTGGGCCATTTGAAGCCCAGCCAATTATGCATGTGAGAATCAAACTCTGTACCTTGTATTGATAAGTTGATCACCTTAACCACTATGTTAACCTCATCAAGCATTAATGAAAGTGGGATTCAAAACCATACATGCAGAATGCAATGAATTAGCAGTCCGTCACATTAACCACTCAGTCATTTTCTCTATGGCTAACTAGAGTAATTTTGTATGACTGAATAACCAACTGAGTAAAGTTTAAATTGGGGAGAATTTTGTAATAGGTAGACATAGCTCAGGGAAAGCTATGGACCTTTCCTTTAAAAGAATTAAGTCATTCCACTTCATGGAACCAAGCATTATCTTGATCACTACTAAATTATCTCTTTATCTGATACATTATATCTTCATGTTATATTACAAGTATAATAGTTCTTCTTATTTATCTTTTTTCTTTGAGGTTTATTGTTAAATTATGATCCCTTATACTATTATTTATGAAAATAAGCAAAATTAATAATAATAATCAAAATATAGAAGGATTGGAGATTACCGATATACTTGCTCTTCAATGATTATTGAGAAAGGTATTCCTTCTGCAAAAGTTGTTGCTACCAGAAAATATAGCCCACCTAGTGATGTACTTTACATGTAGCAATGCCAGCAAGTTTATAACTAGTGATTCTGCAGAGGGCAGTCTTGCTGTACTTCAGTGTTGGGGTTTGCACCCCTGCAGCCCCTAATTATATTCTATCTGCAAAGCCATGTCACATCAAAGATGAGTACTAGACTTACTTTCTCGGCAATTACAGACTGTGTTTTATCTCTCTCTCTCTGATGTGGTGCCTCTTTGGAAACAGAATTCATATGCAAGGGGCATGAAGGAGGACTTGTCTCCCCTCTTCAGCACCACTTTACTTCTGATTCTATAAATGTATTAATATTGTGCAGTGTAATATGCCAATCACATGCACAGTACAGCACTGTAAGCATTTGATTTTTGCAGTTCCACAGCAAATCATATTCTGTATAATTGCCAGTTTTTCTTTTTTGATGCAGTTCCCTGTTCACCTAGTAAATGTAGCTAATGCATCACCTGGAAAAGAGACACTGCAGGTATACAGCTCCACAGCTCCCAACCCCTAAGCACAAGAATCAAGGACAAAGCCAAAATAAAGATGGGACAAAAAACCAAATCAGGGGCAGATTTTAAATATTACTCATATATATGGAAAAAGATTTACATTAGCATGAACTGTCTGAAGCATATGAAGTCTAAAACTCAAAGGTCTATTATTATTTAGTGACTGCAGTGATTGCAGATTTGCCAAAAAATCACAATTTTTTATAAGGGACAAATCAAAACTATGAGTTAAAATCAGGGACATTCTGCAAAATCAGGGACAGCTGATAGGTATGATACAACATGAAGGTTGTTTTAACAACATTCTTGGATACAGTGAGCACTGTAATGCAGAGAAATGAACTGAGACACTGGCAGAGGGAGGAGATGGATGCTTTCATTTAAGATGTCTTCAGCTTAGACAGGATGATATGTCTTAATATCTGCTACTTTCATTATATTAATGAGGTACAAATGCTTGTTTGTATTACTTTAGAATTGTATACATTTTGCAGTGAGTATGCCGAAATCATCAAACTTTGCTTACATTTTTTTTCTCTATAAACTTGTCTACTTTCAGTAGCACATCCTTTATTGCCAATCACACAGTTCTCTACACAAATTACAACAGTTTCTCACATTATGTGTAATACCAGAGCACATGCTTTTATTGGACATCATACTCAAGCAGTATATAGATTTATACTGCACTTATCACAAGGATCATTTCTTTAGTAAGCAACACATTTTTTATCTAAATATCCTATTACAAGTTTAATACAATCATATTAGTGACACTGGATATATAGTATAACTGTATATAAAGTTTACTTCCTCACAGCGTTTGATTCCTGCCTGAACTATATTCTAAGCACAGTGTGCATGTCATCCCTGGGCCTGTGCATTTTTTCCAGGTGGCTCAGTTTTCTTCCACATCCAAAACATGCAGTTAGGTAAACTGGCAATCCTCCAAATTGCCTGAGTGCTTGTGTGTCCAGCGCATGCACACGAGTGTGTGTGTGTGTGTGTGTGTGTGTGTGTGTGTGTGTGTGTGTGTGTGTGTGTGTGTGTGTGTATATGTGTGTGTGTGTGTGTGTATGTGTATGTGTGTGTTTGTATCTGTGTCTGTTTGTGAATGTGGGGTACATCCCACATTGGACTAGCATCCCACTGAGAACTGTTTCTCTACCTTGCGCACATTGGTTGTCAGGTTACGCTGTGGCTTCCTTGAAAAGTTGAAAGGGCAAAAGTGGGTATTAGGAAAACTAATGAAGCAGCATTACAAACAGGGTCACAAAAGGTGAAAACATGCATTTGTGTCAGTACTGTAGTAAGAAGTTAAGTTGAACACATAAAAGGACTAATGCATATTCCATGTCATACCTGACATAGTGTATTTTCACAAAGTGACCCTTATTCTACAACAATTTAATAAATGTGTCTAGTTACAATTGTGGTTTTCCATTGTGTATGCTTGTAACGTTCTGCAACAAATTGATAATATCTAGTATACCCTGCCTTTTATAAAAGAGTAGTGTTATGTTTCAAGTTTACTATAATTTTTTTTTCTACTGAAACATGATAGATGTGTAACAATCACCTAGAAGAACAGGCAGAAATAGGTGACATTTACCTAAAAGAAGGGCCCCTTCCTCCTCATCTCCTGGGCAGAAACTCTGGATAGCTGCATGCTGAATGTGTGTATGTATATGCATCGCAGGAATAGTGATTAAAGATACGTGGTCAACAAAATAAGGAATCAAGAGACTGTGAAGAAGCAGAAAAAACAGAGCTGTAGCTGACTGCATTCTCATTCTGTATTACACAATATTTATATGGAGGTTTAACTGGAAGAGGTTTGTCAAAGTTTTATATCAACGTTTTTCTTAAATCTGTGAGGTACTATGACAGGACAACTAAATAAAGTGATGTTTCTGCACTTTATGAACATGTTCTGTTCTATGGCCATGATTCATGTAATCCACATTTTTAGCTTCCTCGCCCTTTTCATGAAGTAATAGTGAAGTAGTTATGTGCCTTGGAAAAGGAAATACATCTGTAGAGAAATGTAGTATGGCTATGTGTACTTCGAAAGTAAAACTGAAAAAGCAGATGTTTTGCTGTTCTGCCTTGTCCCTCATCCACTATGTGGTTATTGCTTTTCATTGATGTATTCCACTGTGGTTTCCTTAAAGTGTATGTTATAATTAATTTATTTAAAAATTGAAACACCACCTCATGTCTCCCCTGAAACGAGACCACTAGCCTAGTGGAACTAACCTGGTCAAAAAGGATAAATAAACAAATAAGATAAAATTGTTATTTTGATAATCAGCAGATTCTTATCATGCAAGACAATTTTTCTGTTATTTTACATAAAAATGAGATCTCCATCCAGTGGTAGTCTGCTAATGCATAAGTAATATAGCAGTCCTTCATACAAGCCAAACCAGCTTACAACATTTACTAAAATAAACTGAAACAGCAAGTTTATGATTCCATTTTGACATTATCAAATTATAATGTAGCAAATCCTCAGCCATTGTGTATTTAAAGGTGTAAAAATATTGTGTACCCAGACTGTACCAATGTTTCAATAAATAAAATATTTACAAACCAATAACACTGTTTACATGAGGGAACATGGTGTGATGCCAGATATTAGTAAGTAGTACAGTTAATAGCACATTAAACTGGAACAACACTGGAAGATATATTGCTAGATATCTAATAAATCCTAATGCAATATGCCACCTTGAAAGCACATATTCACATTCACATTTTATTGGCCACATATCTTTAGTCTGTATTGCAGGTCATCTCTAATGCATATTGTAATGCAAGCCAGCATTAAGCACTGATAAATATTTGCTGGGTTTATGTTGATAAATGAAATAAAAAGCCGCGGTGGTGCAGCCATTGCATTGTCACCTCACAGCAGAAGGTTCTCCCTTTCGATTCTTGGCTGGAGCACCTTCTGTGTGGAGTCTGTATGTCCTCTCTGCGGTCGAGTGGTGTTCGAAAGACATGCGTGAATGGGCGTGCCTTCGTTGAAGGTTGGGCATCGAGCTAGCACCTTGGCACCGTAAAAATCTACTGCCAATCATTAGTGGACCGGAGTTCCACTATGGCAACCCCTAACATGGAAAAGCCGAAAGAAGAACATGTTGATAAATGAAATGGATCTATACTATGCTATAACTATAATTATATGGTCTTTGCTGTGCTTTGGCAGCACAGTAATCACAGCTTTGTTAAATCTGAGCTGTATTATTCATTTTTTCTATACATCTTGACAGAATTCCAAAGCAGAGTTGCAGCTTTGGTCCCCATTAATTTTGTACAGGTTAACTGGCTAAAGAACCACCAAGTAGCTGGTAATTGAATAGCTAAGCACAACTCTCCCAAAAAAAAACAAATGAAATCTGAATAGTTTCTGACAGCCTTGGCGCTGAACTGAGTCAGAGTTTTTAAAGGCTTCATTAACATCCTGTGGTTATCTGATTAGGGGACACTGATGCATTTTTATAATTAGCATTAGTTTTGATAGCTGCCATCCTTCAGGTTGTAGCTGAGTTGTCAGCCTTCTCTTCTACTCCTTCTCTGTCTTACTTGTGCTGCCCAGTTAGCATTGCCCAAGTGGGCCTGTGTTACTTCCAATTAATATAGAATCATAAGGTCTAGCTTAGGCTTTTAATTAGCAACTTATTGCATTTATATCCTCTTTCATAGTTCTCGCTACAAGACTAGATTGCATATCCCAGGCTCCCTTTGCCATTGACACTGCTGGCATGTGTATGCCTCTTATTTCCTCATACTATAAAACTTTAATGTAGTTTTTCAGACTTACTTCTAAAGCTCCCCATACTAAAATGGCACTGTCTACTGAGTTAAATACCCCATTGGTTCAGTTACTTAAAATTGAGAATCTTTTAAAATAAGTGATTCAGCCTTCAAAACTGGTTGAAAAGCTAGGTTCTGCAAAACCATGAATTACTGGTGCAGGATCTGGCAGGTATTTTTGACCTATTTTCCACAAACTGATAACCAGGAATTAGATCTCCTGGGCATTAAAAATAGTCAGTTCTACCATGTAGATTCCAAGACCTGAAAAAAGCATGATGCTGGTCTGATATCTGGATGTACATGAAGCCATATGTCCTCTAAAAGAGTTCTTAATTGCTTGAATTGTTCTCCTGGCATTTGGTTTTGTATCTACAGTCCCCACTGAACCTATTCTTCTCAGCTTGAAGGGCTGCATCAAGTTCCTATTCCCAAATGGTGGGAGTTATATTGAATCCAGGTGCAAAAATTGGTTCTCCAATTAGATAAACTCCAGTGTTACTTACCTTTCGGGCATAATGGTTCATTACCGCCACTACTAATACTAGTTTTATGGAAGAAGCTACTGGAACTGTTTCCTACGTTCCTTCTGCATCTCACTATGATTTTTCTACTTCTCAAATAACTGTTTTTCTTTAAAGAATAGCAGGCCTTCCTTAGATATTCCTACAAATTAGTGCCCGACTTTGTTAACTCGTCCTTTTTTAACTTTTCTGTTTTCTTTTGTTTAAGCTTGTTACTTGTAGTAAGAACATATCAGGTTGTAGCCTGCCTTATTGATCCAAAACCATACACTTTTTTATAGATCCCCTTCATTTAATATTTCATAATCATGAGTCTAATACAATTACTCAACCCTTTACCTTTTAGAATCAAAGGAGACATGCACAAGAACCTTGTTATGAGTATCAGTGGTACTGCTTTAGGTCATGTGATGTGCATATAACAAAGGAGAGCGATGACAAGTCCTGCTCACTTACCATCCAGCTTTCATCAAGAAATCAAAGAAAAGAACAAATGTGATGATAAATGTCACCCATCTGTTTGATCAACCATGTGGTCTCCTCTTCTGCAAAAAGAACAAAAGATTAAGCAAACACCACATTTCACTATTACGATATTCATCAATAACAGGAAAGGAAAATATACAAGGATTGGTTGGAATAACTGTTTGCCATGTACATTATGTGTAGACTAGTACTCGAGGTGTCGTTTTGGATACTTCTGAACCTTGCAGGCCACAATCTACCCCACTTTGCCCTGAAAAAAACAACACTGTTTTGGAGACTGTTACTAGCAACATCTACTTCTGGCACCTAATGAAAGCTACAGCATCTTGTCCTAACAAAGAAGAGTAGCAAATGTTTCTGAGATATTTGAATGGTTAGTTTTCATTGCCATAATAAGGTAAGTCTTCTTACCATGATTAAAAAAAAAATTCCATGGATAGGTTGTCAAGAGATCTTTGAATTACATGCACGGTAATACCAACTAAGTATTTCTGTATTTGGAAAAAGTATCTTAACATGCAACTAATGGCACTAAAATAGCAATATTATACCATACATACACCTCCAGCTGCAGCTCACAATGATAACTGCATGTCCTCCCCACGGTCGAGTGGCCTCCAAAAAACATGCATGAATGGGCGTGCCTTCACTGAAGGTTGGGCATCGGGCTGGCAACTCAACACCATAAAAAAAAAATCTACTGCCAATCATTAGCGGACCGGAGTTCAGCTGTGGCGACCCCTAACCGGGAAAAGCCAAAAAGACAAACAACAACAATTCTGTACTGTGAAGACCTCCATAAAGGATTATATTTTAAATGTGAATTTATAAAAACAATAACATACCAACACATTTGCATTTGCAGCTCACTTAAATGGACAGTTATAAAATGAACTATCTGCAAAGCATTTTATTTCTTTATTCTGATAGTTCATTATTTTAATCAATCATTATTTGTATTTGACTGAGCCATTCTGAACTGCAGCACCAAAATACAGACATACTTCTTTACATAAACTTACAGTGGTAGATCTTTTTAATAGCATTGTGGTGGCAGCCATGTAAGTTATTAACATTTCCAGGAATCTTTAAACATTCAGTCAGCACAAACCTTACCTCAGTTATAGTGTGTGGTAGTGTTATAATACTGCAGTGGAAGACAGCGCATCTCTGCATTTGCAAGAAAGCACTTTAAGTATGTAATGGGCAAACGGCTTTCATTGACCTGAGGGACTTAGTGAACATTAAAGATGCTGACAATAGATATCTTAATCTAAATGATTTTTTATTGATGCAAGTTGTTTGTTCATTTGAAGTGAACAAATTGCTGAATATAACATTTTTATGTTTTAATTGGATGTGCAAAAGAAGACATTGTAACTGTGCACTTCATAATGCAAAATTATGACAGCTTCAAGAGATCTTTGGAGTAGAAAATCAGTTGAAGGACAAAATATACATAAAGAATCACACTCCCATATTTTTATATCTTTTAATTATTGTTTATTTGTAGTCATCTACGTCTTATAGGTTCATAGTGTGTAAAATGTATGCAAATAACTATGACCATTGATGTATGTATTGCTTCATGTTATTAACAACATGGTGATTTTAATGACAGTTACATCACAGCAGACAGACTGCTTCATCTGTCAAGTATTTTATTTTTTCGGGTAGAAGTTAGTGAAGTCAGTATAGTGTGTGTGTGTGTGTGTGTGTGTGTGTGTGTGTGTGTGTGTGTGTGTGTGTGTGTGTGTGTGTGTGTGTGTGTGTGTTTGGGGATTAACAGCTTGATCAAAAGGCAAACAAATGCCGATCTACAAATAATTTCTGTTAGCATTAAGCAAATATTAAGTAACTAGAAGTACCTTAAATGTAAAAAAAAACTTTTAATTTAAAATGAATTGTGGCATCTATAAACTTCTCAGAGAAGTACTTAGTAATCACTAGCATTTCTGTACTGTTGCTCTAATTATGTAGATGAAGAAATAATGTGCTTCACAGCCTGGAAGCATCAGAATGCTATTAAGATAATACAAGAGTTCCTTACGTAGCTCAGGGGTCTCTATCTCTATCTCTTCATCAGATTACTGAATGAAAATCAAGTCTTCTTTCTGGTTTTATTGTGTCAGATTTTCTAAAACAGCCTGTATTTGAAAACCACACTGCTGAAAACGATATTACTTGACACATACAAAGGCAGTACCATTTGGTGGCACAGACCCTTATACAATCTATCCTTCCAAAATCAGGAAGATCTAGCCCAAGGTTCAAGAATCTTGAAATAGATACATTCTGTTTGGAAGAGTGGGCTCCTACCCCCCCCCCCCACACACACACACACACACACCCACACCACAACTCCATGGGCTTCATCCTTTCTTCTTTCCAGCTTTCTCTCACCTTTTCTTTTTCTCTCTGTCTTCATTTTTTTCTTCCCCTCTTTCTTTTCCTACAATCAAAGGATAAACATGAACTGACATTTTATGAATAGTCCTATAACCAAAAGGTAAACACCACATAAGATAATATCTATGCCACTTCAGGTTATCCGCAGCTGTGTATTAAATTATGTACCCTACTGAAAAAATGCAAGACAGCTGTCACCATGTCACACATAAATTGCAACTTAGTCCTGGACTGCTGTGGCTAAAGTAAAACTTTGTCAGAATCTAAATGTTTTGCCTTTGGTAGCTCATATAATTTGTGTCACTGATTTATCATTCCTTTTCACAAAGTGAGTCTTAAAATTGTGATGCAAAAATAATGATGTCTACACGAGAAGAAAAAAGAGCTGTCATGGCACCTGCTCAGTGTCATTTTGGCTCAAGAGGTCATTATTCAACATGGTCAGTTTCTGAGAAAACAAAGGGAACAGCTATGAATGCAGTCATTCATACTAACAGGAGTAATGCATTTATTTTATTTTAATTTGTTTGCAAGAAGAGAGTATAGATCTAAATGGACCATTTTTAGGATGAGCTGAGAGAATGTACATGTGGATGATCAGACAGCATTACAATAGATACAGAGGATTATGGGATGAGCTGGGGAATGTACATGTGGCTGATCAGACAGCATTACAATAGATACAGAGGATTATGGGATGAGCTGGGGGAATGTACATGTGGCTGATCAGACAGCATTACAATAGATACAGAGGATTATGGGATGAGCTGCAGAAATGTACATGTGGATGATCAGACAGCATTACAATAGATACAGAGGATTGTGGGATGAGCTGGGGGAATGTACATGTGGATGATCGGACAGCAGTACAATAGATACAAAGGATTATGATCGGCTCTCCAATTATAACCAGATTATTACGTGTTCGACACATGGATGCCAAGAAACTTTGCTCCCAAGCTGAATCATAGGATCCATGTTGAGAACACATAATAAACGGTTCTAGTCACAGATTAGATCACAATTCTATGTAGTGCATGGAGCTTTACCAGTACAGATGTACTACTGGTTACAGAAAAAAAAAGGTACAGTGTTTCACTGGCTTTGAAAAATCAGTAAAGAACTTAGCGAGTGCTGTCAGATAGACTGAGGACACCTCTCAACTTATATGCTTACGAATTCTGGGAAGGCAGAAGATTAAAATTAAGAACAGCTTTTAAATATTTTTCTAATTCACTTACAAAGTTAATATAATAATGGGTTTTGCATCAATATTCCATTTTATGAAAAATAAGATGTATAAAACTCTTATTTTGGCATTTTTGACTAACTGTAATCTTCGGTGTACCGGCAAATTAAAAAAAAATATTAAGAACAGAGCAAAAACGTAGGGATAGGTGAGAGACAAGCAGAGCAGATGGAAAGAAAACTGTTTCCTTTCTGCCACAGTTCTTTATTGTCCAGCACTGTCTATTAGTCTCTAGTGTGAGTCCTGATCATAACAATGCTTAGGGGGTATGTAACAATTGTTACGCTCCTCCCTAAACACTGTTATGATTGGGTCTCATGCTGCAGTAGCTCTTAACAAGTTTTTCTTTTTCCTGATATTGGAGTGTAATCACCGTGCTCCATGTACTATATAGAGGGTTATGATCAGGTCTCCAATTGTAACCACATTATTATGTGTTCGAGACATGAATGCCAAGAAATTCACCTCAAGAACGAAGCTTGAGAGGAGATTCCTGGCATCCATGCTGAGAACACATAATAACATAATAACGGTTTATGATTGGTGAGACCCGATCATAACTCTTTGTAGTACATATAGTCTTATCCACTTCATGTAGTTACAAAAGAAAAAAGCAATGTGTTTCATCAGCTTTGAAAACCAGTTAAGCACTTAGCAATTGCTGTTGCATATACAGCAAGTAAGGAAAAAGTCAGGGACAGTTTTTAAGTATGGCCCTAATTTAAGTCACTTACAAACTAACATTTGTAAGGACCAAAGGGATTTCCCTTCTGTTATATCCAACTGTCACAATTATTGTTACACAGCTCTAAAAGCACTGTTACAATTGGGTCTTGAGCTATAGTAGCATGTAACAAGTTTTTTTTTTCCAGTTTTCGAGAGCAATCACAGTACTCCATGCACTACATTTATTACATCAGGACATCAGATCAAGAATACAGGTACAGTTAAGCAGACCTGATAAATGATAATAGATGCAGAATATTTTTTTTATTATTTTACTTAAAGCCAAAATGATCTAAAGAATTAAGTGATAAGTAGTGCTTATTTAAAATATATGTTAGTTTTATGAAGATAAATACAGGGAGCAACTTGCTTTGAGGTCACATAATATTAAACAATAGAATATTAACTTTAGTTAAAGATTAAACTCAGTGTAGCAGTTTAACAGTCACATTCATTCTACTTATATAATGAGCTCTGAAACTGAAAGTAATATGGAATTCTGTGAAAGAGCTCAGATTTTTATGTTGGCTGGGAGTGCTTCCCACAACATTGGATCTAGGCTAGAAAAGCTGTGGTCATTGCAGTGTAGTCTAGTTTATGGAGTTCATAAAGCAGGTGCATTACTAAGGTGGGATCTAAGGTTATGCTAGCTAAGAAGGGAAGGGACTGTAGTTTTAATACTTTGAACAAAAGGAAGTCGAGCAGGAGTTCAGCTTTTTGGGTTTTTTTTGTACTCTTAGCTTTATGTAGGACATTACAACTGTATTCCTGATAGAGGGCTAATGTAATAAATGTACATAGTTTATTGGATGCAAATTGTAGTGTGTTTAGGTTTTTCTTAGATGTGGAAGTTATTTCTAATAGCCTGCATTCAGGTTGAGAATGAAGAATACCTTTTTCAGTTGCAGTCCTTGCATCAAGAGGTAGAAAAGATGAGGTGAGAATGCATGCCACCTGCAAAAGCAGAAAATAGATAAATGATCACTCTTGAATGATCATTGAGCTGGCTTGTCTTGGTAATGTATATATATTGTGAGAGAAAGAAACCAAAATACATTACTGTAACTATTGTGTCTTTCAGTATCTGCATAATGAGGCATCAGAATCATACACAAACGTGGTCATGTTTTTAGGGGAACCAGATTATACATGAGTGAAAAGGGCAGTTATTCTACTAAATGATCATTGATATGGTTGACAGGGCAGTGTATGCATCAGAGAGTAACAAGATAAAGAATATTAGAGTGGTCTTGTTCACAGTCAGACGTTGTGTACCCTCTAAGAAGAGGCACAATCCACAAGAATAAAAATGTTAAATAAAAGTCTTAGTTGAACTGCTAAAGGTATCGAAGGAAGGAAGCATAACTATGTAAGTAGAAAGAACTTTTATATCCACCACGGTAATGAATCTGTTAAAATCACTTTTAATCAAAAACTACTTAAAATAGAAGAAAATAAAACAATTTCCGATAAGTGCTTTCGGCTAGGTAAGCCTTCTTCAGATCGTTCATTCAACGGCATTACTGATCTAGCTTTAAAATACATGATATCCAATCATGTTACTTATTTAAATTAGATGGACTGATTCAACCAATTGATGAGTTTTTTCCTCCCTGTAGGCAGCCAGGGGTAGTTCATAGAATAACTCCCTGTCATTGGAACTAAGATGTTCTTTTCCACCAATCTCTGCAGCCTTCCTCCTTGCTTTTATCCAAACATTGCACATGAAGCCTGTGCCTATCATATGGTATTATTGAGCCGAGCCTCTTTCTGTGCCCAATCCTACATGGTTTCTAAGGTAGCGTTGTTCAGCTATCAAACATTGGTTGATGCCTTTTACTTATAACCAATGGTATGCCTTCTGGCTTTCAATATCGCTTTTAGTGAAACCATAGTATTCAGGCCAGGAGGGTGGCTCGCTCTCAAATTTACAATACAACTGATTTCCCTCATTTCTGTAAGATTCATGGTGTCCCCTCCTCTTAGGGTTTGTGTAACCACCTCTATGGCCTGAAATTTAAACCTGTGAGTCGGATAGTTTGATAAATGCATCGCCAATGCATTGTTGGGATCGGAGATGCGAATATCTCTAAGATGTCTTAATATACGGTCCTTCAGATGCTGATCCGTTTTCCCAACATAAAAAACATCACATTGGCAACAAGTAGCCAAATAAATCAGATGTTGAGTGTTACAGTTGGCATAAACACAAAAATGTAAAATCTGGTTGGTCACAGGATGGCGAAATGTGTTTGAGTTATTAATAAATGGATACGCTTTACATCTATGGCATTTAAAAGTACATTGGCGTTCTGAAAGAGTCTTACAAGAAAATCCATCTTTATTGCATAAAAGTCTCTTAATGTTCTTCTTGTTTTTAAACGTAAATCTTGGGATCTCATCTACAATATTTCTTAGCTTTTCATCAGCTGTAAGTATGGGCCAGAATCTCCTAATTATATCACAAATTTGTTTGTTGTCCTTGCTATAAGTAAGTGTACAGTTAACCTTGGGTTCTTGTTTCTTACTTGGAAGTTCTTTAGATTGTGCACCTGAAATCCATTCAGAGAAATACGGCCGTCCTTTCCCTTTTCTAAGAATTTCACGATCATTCCTCATAGTAAAATTTCTATCCTTATAGCCTCTTTCCTTAAGATTGACGCAAAGCCTCTGACATTCTGAATTAAAATCTTCTTCATTAGTTCATAAACATGATGTCCTTAAAACTTGGTTTTCAAATATATTTTCAAAAATATGACCTGGATGCATACTTTGTAGATGTAAATAATGATTTCTCCACATCAGTTTCTTAAAACCCTTAGTGCTTATTCCAGTAGAAGGATGCAGATGAATTTCAACATCCAGAAAGTCAATCTTTACTTTCGAATATTGGACCTTAAATTCCAAAAAATCAGTACATTCATTGATAAATGTAACAAAGAGATTCAGTTGATCAAGATTACCTTTCCATAGAACAAAAATGTCATCCATAAAACAACCATAACAGATCAAATGATGTTTCCATAGGTTCATATCATTTAGAAACTCATTTTTTTCCCAGTTAGCTAACACCAAATTAGAATAGCTGTTAGCACAGGGGGTGCCCATGGCCACCCCCCAAATCTGTCAATAGTACTCTTCACCATAAAGGAAGATATTATTGTCCAAGACAAGGTCCAATAGAGAACATATTAGTTCAGAATCCATAAGTGCTTTGCGTAGCAATGAGCATATCGCATGCAGTCCAAAGTCATTTGGAATCACTGTGAACAAACTTGTGATATCCATTGTTACTAAAATGATGTCTTAAAAATTATCTATAAGTTGGAGCTTACTATGCAAGTCACATAGGAAGCTGCCTGTGTCTTTTAATACCATAAAAGCCATCGGTAGGGCTTTCTTCAGTTCATTCTCTATATAAATGGGTAATGGTTCTGTGATCCAATCTCTACCTGCTACAATAGGGTGAAGTGGAGGATCTGTTTCATTCTTGTGTACTTTGGGAAGTCCACTAATACTGGGTATTGTAGGATGCAGAGAATTAAAAAAATCATAAAGGTCTTTAGTTAGACGTCTTTCCATAAGCAACTCATATAAACAGCTTTGTACAAAACTTATTCTTGAATCAACTTCTCTTCTGGTTAATCTTTTATATGTTTGCTCATCTCTTAACATAACTTGCATCTTATTTCTATACCATTCTGCATCCATTACAACTATACTTCCACCCTTATCAGCTGGTTTGATCACTATATTGTCCATTTGTCTTAGTTGACCTAGCGCTTCTTTTTCTTGCCTCGTTACATTATGAAACATGCCGGTAGCATTACTATTCAACCTTAGCTTACTAACTTCATCCTCACACAGCCCTGAGAATACATCCATGGCAGGATGGTTAGCTGGAATATAGCTACTCAGTTTCCTATATTTGTGTTTTGCAAATTCTCCATTCCAAAAACACATTTTAGCATAACATGTCTCGCAAAGACCCTCAAGTCAGTTACAAATTCATTCAAGTCTGAATGTAATGCAGGAATAAAGATCAATCCTTTAACCAGAATTGACTTCTGTTCTCTACTTAGCATTACTTTCAATAAATTAATTACCAAGTCTACATTGTGAGTTTCTTGTGTTTTCTTTCCTGGCTTTGGGTCCTTGCATTCCTGTGAAGGGAATGTCTCATAAAAACTGGGAGAGGCCAATTGATTGATGCACGAATTACACCTTCTTTAGGATGAGTTGCTTGCTCTGAATTGTCTTCTGTGAGACTCTCATTACGAGGAAGCTCAGGAGCTATAGTACTTGGTCCTGCTTCCATCAAATCTATGGCCGAAATTTCAGAGTTATTGTGAGCCCTATTGGTCACTATATGCTGTTCCGAAGAGGTATTTTTTACAGATGTCATTAAATCAGTCTGTAAGATGATAGTATCCTCAAGAGGCACTGCGCCTGCAGCACTAATATGTTTAGTTACATGATGTCTTTTATCATAAGAGAATTGACTCCGTCCTCTACTCATATTCTCTTCTCTAGGCCATTCAAAGATGTTACCCTTGGCAAAATCCTGATAATCTCTGGTTAGTTTTTTTCTGTTCCTTTAATTTATTATCATAAATATTCAAATTAAATTGTAATGTCTCTAGTTTATTAAGATGGATCTCTTGCAAATTCATTTGTTCTAGTTTTGTTTGTTTTTCTTTATTAGTCAGTTATCCATTTCTCTTCAAGTCTAAAATAATCGAGCAATAAGTTCATATACTTAAAACTAGTTTTCAAGTTGATTATTTGCCATTTGGCACGTAAATTAGGATATGTGTTCCCATAGCTCGGTATATATTTCACTCGCATGCCCAGTGGGACTATCTTATAATACATACAAGCTTCAAAGTGAAAACATTGCCACTGCAGTCATTTTAAACGATATGCGGCATTTTCTACTTCATGAAACTTTTCAAAAACGTTTCTATTAATTGAGTCAGAGTCATTAGCTTGAGTCGCTTGAGAGGTGGCACTTTCTTTAGTTAAATTTACTTGCAATAAAGGATTCATCAACTCACCGGTAAAGTTAGACAAGGAATAATTTTTCATCTTGTCCTTATTACTCGCTGCAGTTTCCACCACGTGCAGTATAACAACAGAAAACAAAGAAATCAAATAAAAGTCTTAGCTGAATTGCTAAAGGTATCGAAGGAAGGAAGCACAACTATGTCAGTAGAAAGAACTTCGATATCCACCATGGTAATTAATCTGTTAAAACCACTTTTAATCAAAAACTACTTCTTATATTTTAAGTAGTTTTTGATTAAAAGTGGTTTTAACAGATTCATTACCATAGTGGATATCAAAGTTCTTTCTACTTACAAGAATAAAAATGTTGTATTTTACAAATGCAGTGAAGGCATAACACATATTTTGGCTTTCGTGTTGTTACTTATTATTACAATTTCATAGACTACCTAATGTAAATTTATTCAGAATAGTTTGTAACAAACACACAAATTTCTTACTTTTTGTTCACTGGATAAATACATACTATATAATACATAAAATCCAATTATGTGTTGGCATTAAAAAGTTAGAACTAAAATTAGAAGTTATGTACTCACCATAACGTTCCATCTGAGTAGGTAGTTCATTTGTCTGCAACCTGTGGGTTACGGATCCGATATCGGATCCGAGCCGGCAACTTGTTTCAAGCTAATGGATCCGAGCTCCTAGCCCTTCCCTTCACCCATAATCCCCTGCTAACCCTCCATGACCTCAGATCGAGTTTGCCTCTCCATATATATCCAACAAAGGATATCTAAAAAGCTAATAGATCCAAAGAAGGTCAGGGGGAAGGAGGGGGGGATGGCTGCAGACAAATGAACTACCTACTCAGATGGAACGTTATGGTGAGTACATAACTTCTAAATCTGAAGTAGGAATGTTCATTTGTCTGCAACCTGTGGGACAGAGTCCCCAGCTACCTGCACCCTGGGTGGCCATCATGGAAGGATATTACAGCACCGAGAGCCAAAGGATGCTCTCCCTCTAGAAAGCAGGTCTAGCTTGTAGTGGTTGATAAAGGTATGAGATGAAGCCCAAGTGGCTGCAGAACAAATATCATCCAAAGGAACTCTAGACTTGAAAGCCGCAGAAGTAGAAATGGAGCGAGTGGAATGAGCATGAACTCCTTGTGGTGTGGGTCTACCCGAGGCTTGATAAGCTAGCAGGATACATTGGGAAATCCAGCGAGATAAAGATACTTTAGAGATAGCTTTCCCCAAGTTAAATTTGGCAAAGGAAACGAACAGCTGGTCGGATTGTCTATGGCCAGCCATCCTATGGGTATAAAAACAAAGCTGCCATCCAATGAGTGCAGCTTGTATTCACCCTTATTTTGATATTTAGGGAAGAAAACCGGTAAATTTATGGATTGGTTTATGTTGGTTTCTGATGCTATCTTGGGAAGAAAGGAGGGATTGATCCTGAGGTACACTCTATCAGGGTGAAAAATCAGGTACGGAGGTTTTACAGAAAGAGCCTGAAGTTCCGACACTCTTTTCGCTGAAGTAATGGCTACAAGGAATGCCGTTTTCCATGACAAGAATTTGAGGTCCACTAAAGCAGCGGGTTCAAAGGGTGGAGCAGTCAAGGCTTGAAGAACTAAAGTAAGATCCCATGGGGGTACGGCTTCTTTTACAGGAGGTCTAAGTAAAAAGGTACCCTTGAGAAAGGTTTTACACAATTTGGCTGACATCAAGGGTCCTGTATCATGTCCCACATGATAATGAGAAATGGCTGCCAATTGCACTTTGACAGTTGAACAACTAGCACCGTCTTGAAAGAGTTCAGTTAGGAAGACTAAAATGGATGGAAGAGGAGCCGTAAAGGGATCTAGCTCTCGGCGCTCCGCCCAGATGGAAAAACGTTTCCATTTGCTGTGATATACCTTCCTGGTGGAGGGCTTATGTGCTGCCACGAGGATGGCTTTGACTTGTGAAGAGATACCGGGAGTCCTAACTAGGAGTGGAACTGGAGCAACCAAGCTGTCAGTTTCAGATTGTCCAGGTTTGGAGTTGGCAAGTCCAATGGATGGGAGATGAGATCCGGGATGGGATCTAGAAACCAAGGGTGATTCACAAGGTGAGACCACAGGTAAGGGAACCAAATTTGTCGAGGCCAGAATGGGGCAATGAGAATCATTTTGCTCCCCAACCGTGAGGCTTTCTGTAACAGTTGTATCATCATTGGAAGAGGAGGATAGGCACAGAGTAGACCGGGTGGCCAAGCATGCACCAGAGCATCTCTTGGAGATTCCCCTGGTGGAGGGATTAGAGTGAAGAAATTGTCGCATTTGGCGTTTGATGGAGATGCAAAAAGATCGCAGCAGGGTTGCCCCCATGTTGCGAATATCTGCTTTGCTACTAGAGGATTGAGAGACCACTCGTAGGGGGTAAGAAGGGTGCAGCTGAGCTTGTCCGCTAGGATGTTGGTCCTCCCCAGAATGTGCGTTGCAATCAGAAAGCGGTTGGTGGAGATCGCCCATTCCCACACTCTCATGGCTTCGCGGCAAAGAGGATAAGATCTGGTTCCCCCCTGTTTGTTGATATACCAGACCACTGACATGTTGTCCGAGTGAATTGCAATCGTTCCTGCGGGGAAGAAGCTCTGAAGTGCTTGCAACGCTAACAGCACCGCTCTCATCTCCAGAACGTTGATATGCAGGGAGGTCTCTGTATCGTTCCACGTGCCTTGGACTGTCCTGCCTGAGTAATGCCCCCCCCACCCGAGGCGGGAAGCATCCGTGGTCACCGTGGCGATGGGGGGAGAGGTGCAGAAGGGTCGGCCCGTATGGAAGTTTGATGCTTGGAGCCACCATAGTAACTCCCTTCTGCAAGCCTTGCTGATAGCAATAGGATGGTGGAGAGGGAGGGATAGGAAGGACCATTGCACTAACAGAGTCCATTGCAGGACTCGCATGTTCAAACGGGCGCATGGAAGGAGTGTAATCGCTGCTGCCATGGAGCCTAGTGCCCTCAGGATCAATTCCACTGGTGAAGCCTCTGAATGAAGGATAGCCCGCACATGAAGTTGAAGATTTCTGATTCTCTCCGCAGTTAGGAAGGCTCGCAAATCTCTGGTGTTTATTCTGGCACCTATAAATTCTATGATCTGTGTTGGAGCCAGTAGGGATTTGCCGACATTGATAGTAATGCCTAGTTGTGGGGCTAGATGGAGAAAGAAGTCTCTGGCTGAGCAAAGTAGATGCCTTGTTGGTGCGGTCAGGAGCCAGTCGTCCAGGTACGGAAAGACCTGAAATCCCTGGAGTCTCTGGTGGGCCGCAATCACTGCTAACACTTTGGTGAACACCCGGGGGGCTGTGGTGAGGCCAAAGGGAAGGACCCTGAACTGGTAGTGACTGGCTCCCAGCCGGAAGCAAAGGAACCTCCTGGATCGTTTGTCCATTAAGATGTGGTAATACGCATCCTTGAGGTCTATAGAGCACATCCAATCATTCTCCCTCAGAAGGGGGAGGATAGATTGAAGAGTGACCATTCGGAATTTTTCCTTGGTTACTGACAGGTTCAAGCGGGAAAGGTCTAGGATGGGTCTCAGATCCCCCGTCTTTTTTGGCACCAAAAAGAACCTGGAGTAGAACCCTAATCTGAGCTGGTCTTGGGGGATGGGCTGGATGGCTCTTTTTCTTAGCAGCTGCTGTATTTCTGCGGCTGCGGCCTCCCTGTGATCGGGTGGTACATTGGGGAGGTTCTTGGATTGGGGGACATGGAGAATTGGTATTTTGTACCCTCTGGATATGATGCGAAGCACCCAGCGGTCTGTTGTGATGGACTCCTATGCCACTAGATGCTTCGAAAAACGCCCCCCGACTGCCTCCAGAGTGGAGCAGCTGGGCAACCCCTCAGGGTTGCTGCACGGGCCGTTCAGAGAAAGGTTCTCTGGACCCAAAATTTCTCGGAGCCCCTCTGCCCCTAGGGCAATGTCCTCCCTGTCCACCTCTGCCACGGTAGGACTGGTTGTCCGGAGCTGGTTGGGAATGTTGTGATTTTCGGAACCACATCTTCTTTTTGGTTCCTTGAAAAGGACCGCTGGGGAGCAGAGAAGCGGACTCCGACGGCAGACAACGTCTTCCCATCCTTCTCGCTCTGGACAAGCATCTCGTGAACTGTTTTGCCAAAAAGGGCAGAACCATCAAAGGGGGCGTTCGCGAAGGACGCTTTAAAGGGCTCCGTAAAGTCGGAATGACGGAGCCAGGCTTGACGTCTCATGACTAGGCCTGCTCCGCTGGCCCTAGCAGCTCCCTCTGTGGTGTGGGACAATAGCCACATAGAGGTGTTTGAAATAGATCTCAGAGTGGCCATTCGGGTGGAGTACAATTGTTTATCCTCCTCCGACATGGACTCAGGGGGGGATGCAGCGTATTCTTTGATAAGATCCCGCTGCATCCTGATGACATGTGCCATATAGTTCAGAGACCTTACTGAGAAGGTCGCTGAACTAAAGACTTGCTTCCCTAAGTGATCCATCAAATGGGACTCTTTGCTCGGTGGATGGACTGAGGGACTCTCCTGAGCCAATTCCCTCTTTGTGGCTGCCGCCGTCAACATGGCATCTACAGGGGGCCCTTACTCCAATGAGACCGGTCTGAGGGGGGGCTAAGAATCCTATCCGGTTGTTTGGGTATTGGCTCCACGGTGTCCGGATCCTTCCATGCCCTGGTGGTAATAAGGTCCACCAGGGGATCAGCTGGAGGGGACACCCAGGAGGTAGACGGGCCTGCCTCGAATGCCTCCAGAAACACGGACTCATCAGAGGAAGACTTGGGGGCAGACCACCCACCTCTGATTCTTAGCATCTCCATGATGTCTCCAAAGGAGACATCCTCAGGGGGTGATCTTGGGGAGCCTTCCCCTTCCTCCAAGTCCGTGTCCTCGGTTAAGGACTCAGGGGAGTCCACGTGCCTCCTTTTGCACTTATGCTTGCGGGGAGCTTCCTCGGGGGGGACTGTCCGAGGAGGCCTCGCCAGCAACATCTTGTTCCAATGGAACTATCTGTGGCATCGAAGCAGGCTGTCCCTTTGGCCGGGTGATGGAAGCCTGGCCCAGCAGAGAGGGAGTGCAGAGAGGAGTCGATGCAAGGACCGGGGGTCCGGATGCTCTCAACAGAGCCCTCTCCACAACATCGAATGCCGAGGGACAGCCACTCTCCAATGGATCCGAAAGTCGGCTCCCACTCGGATCTGATGAAGGGATCGGAGCCGGCGCCGAGACCGTCGGATCCGAGGGACCAGTGTGCTCCGACCTGGACGGAGCCGAAGGCACACTGAATCCCTCAGATCCGAAGCTCGGACCACGGCTCCGAGAGGTCGGATCCGACAGACTCGAGGGTAGGGTCGGATCCGAAGTACCAAGTACTGTCGGCGCCGACCCACCCCCGGCTCCAAGGCTGCTCGGCTCCGAGCGCTCTGAACCCGGGTAGCGGGTCGGAGAAGGAGCAATTGGGTGGAAAAAAGGTGTCGAGCTCCCCCCCTGAGGGGCACTCCCATCTGCAGCTGGGCCTGGATGAACCTTTGCATCATCCGGTCCAAGTCTGCATCAGATAAACTGAATGTAGATCTCGAAGAGGCCACCGAGGCAGGCCTGGAATGCCGCCTCGATGACCTCGACGGAGATCGGGTCTCCTCCTCCTCGGGCCCCGGGGAGAAAGAAGGGGATCGGAGCCGAGGAGGAGACCTAGAAGCAATGGAGGGAGAAGCCCGCTTAGCTGGCGGGGCCGAAACGGAGGTCTCGGCCTGCCGCTTGTGGTGCTTCTCCTTCCATTTCTCCCTCCTGGCCTCCCTGTCCTCCGACACTTTAGCGGGAGTTTGAGTCCCAGTCGGAGGCAGGGGGGCAGGAGTGGCAACCATCACAGGCTGTGATGGAGCCACAGGAGTAGCAGAAGTAGCGGAGGCCGAAGCTGAATCCGGGGGTAGAAGTCCCGCCAGGACCAGCTTCGACCTCCATTTTTTCAGTGCCCTAGGGTTGAACGCTGCACAGATAGTACAGCCCGAGGTGAGGTGTTCAACCCCAAGGCACCGAACGCACCGAGTGTGGCCATCAGCCGGGGAGAGCTTATGGCCACACTCAGTACATTTAGAAAATGTGGCCTTTGGGGCCTCAGCCATTCCCTTTTTTTTTTTTTTAACTAAAAAAAAAGAAGAAAAACAACTACACACACACACAGGCCCCAAAAGACACACAACAAACACTCACACACTAGCGATCAGCGAAGGGAGGGTATTAATAAAAAATTAAGGAACCTAACACAGACACACTATATAATATTACTTTAAACAAAAGAAGTATTTCCTGACAAGAAATAATTCAAAAAGTTAACTTTTTTGACTTATCTGACGGAGCTCAAAAAGATCCAGCCATCACAAGCGCGGCAAACTAGATCTGAGGTCATGGAGGGATAGCAGGGGATTATGGGTGAAGGGAGGGGCTAGGAGCTCGGATCCATTAGCTTGAAACAAGTTGCCGGCTCGAATCCGATATCGGATCCGTAACCCACAGGTTGCAGACAAATGAACATTCCTACTTCAGATCTGATGTTTATTTTTCCTTGAAAGTGATGTTCTCCATCATTTGAAATGTTAGCTTAGAAAAAAAGAAAGAACATGTAAATCATTGCCAGCAAGTGTAACATCAGAAACTCAACTTGGAGCTGATCTACCACATCTGCATCTAAAAGTAAGACTTAACTAGAGCTTATTACTGACTATCTAGACATTTTGTCCAAAACTGTATTTGTATACGTTAAACTATTTTACCAATATAACCCTGCATTGAAAGTCTTCAACAACAGGCCAATGTGACCAATAGAATGTGCCAGGGTGCCGAGATAAATATATACTGGGTTTCCAACAGAAATAAAAAATACACGTTTTTCCATAAAAAAGGGATTTTTTTTCAGTTGTAACATGTCATAGCTCAATCCACATGTTCTGAAGCAGGCAAAGTGGTGTAGTTAAATTTGTTGTTACACATGACTTAAATTACTGAGGGCAGAATTAAAGTTTAGAGGATTTCATGCCTGAGCGTCCCATTATAATTCCTTAATAACTGTATTATGAACAGATTTAGATCAGCTGTGATGCAGAAAAGGGAAAAGGTAGTGGTGTCTCAGGCTTATTCAAGAAGAGACTCACATCAAGGTTGATAAATCATCATGATGTCCTACAGCTTCTTCATGTTTGACTCCTCATTAGCAAAGTCCCTTACCATATTCTAGCTAGCTACAGAATGTCTTCTATGGCCTAAGAATATAATAGCACCTACTTATACAAACTGGAGTTACTCAGCATTAAACTCGATTTCATCTTCCTGGATGACTTCAACTATAGAGCTATAGACTGAGAAACATATACCACCACTAGTGTGCAAGCCCAAAGGTTTATTTATTTTTTTATTATTTATTTGACATTTGTTGACCGGGGTTAGTCCAACTGGGCGGAAGCCCTTTTTCAGAGGAGGCCCGGGGAGAAAAGCTCCACAATTGACTACAAAGATACAAAATATCAGAAAAGTACAATGGTACAAAAAAGAATTATGTAAAGAACATCTACGCTAAGTTATGTAGTAAATTACAGAGATACACTAAGAACACAAATGTAGGTATGCAAAATATTTACATAAGGAATTATATACAATCATGTGCAACTGGAATTGATGAGATTCCTGGACTTTGTTAACACAAACTTTCTGCACCAAAAAAGTCATAGTACCCACTAGGGGAAACAATGTCCTTGACCTTGTCTTCACAAATATGGGGGAATTATGCTCTATCCCTTGTGTAACATCCTCAGTCATCAGGTCTGACAACAAACCGGTTTCCTTTGAAATAAAACTAAAATTTGAGATCTCCAATGTCTCTGGAACTTTTAGAAATTTCTCAAAGGCAACCATCCTACTTCTAAGTGATACCCTAGCAATTTGTAACCCTCCAACCCAGAAAACTCTACTGCTTATGCAGAAACATACACTGATAACTGATATCAGCATGTAAACAACTACATAGATGCAAGTGTACCCAACAGAAACAAGTACAGCAAGAACCCTAAAAACAAACCTCCCTGGTAAAACTACAATACTGATAAGTTTTATAACAAAAGGAAGAAAAATGTGGCCAAAGATGAGAAGTGCAACTCTCAGCATGTTAGAAAAAACATCATTAAATTAAATAAGCAACTCAGGAGTCAAATTAAAACTACCATGGCCAAAACTGAGGCAAAAATAGCCACCCAGGCCAGGGACAACCAGAAGGCCTTCTTCATCTGGGTCTATAATCTCAAAAGTGCTACATAGTGGTGCTCTGAGCTGATTGTGAAAAACTCCACCTGTACTAAAGCTGAATATACAACAAATCTGCTGGCCAATAAATTCATCTCCAACTTTACCACTCCTCTAACCTAAATATCTCACACAAATAACAAAAAAACAGTGTTCCCCCAGCTATCACATAGGACCAAGTCTTGGAAACTCTCAGAAAAGCCAAAAATAATGCATCTATGGGTCCTGACAATATCCCTGGCTGTATCCTGAATAGCAGGAAACATGAATTATCCATGTCTTTAATAACGTTGTTCAACCTCAGCCTCCAAACAGGCTTTGTACAAAGCAAATAGAGGACATCAGCAATTATACCCTTATACAAGGGATGGCCATCTACCAACCCAGGTAACTACTGACCCATAAGTCTGACCAGCTTCATGTGCAAAGCCATGGAAAGACTTATCATGGAATTAATCAATAAGGACATGATAAACCTCCAAACACTGGACCCATCTCAATTTGGTTCTGCAAAAGTAGGTCATGCTTCTTAAACCTAGTGGGCTTTTTTGAAATAGAGTCACTAAAGCAATAGATGGTGGCAAAATGGTTCATGTCACCTAACTAGACCTGGCCAAAGCTTTTAACACAATACCCTACTCAGGCATTGTAGAAATGTTTACTAAATTGGGAATACACTCCATCACCACCTGCCGGAAAACCATCTGGCTCACAGCTAGGACACAGTAAGTCAAGATAGGGGAGGCTACTGCCACAGAAAGACCATTCGCTAGTGGAGTTGCACAGGGATCTGTGCTGGGACCACTTATTTTGGCATCTACTTTTCAGAAGTTGAAGCAAACATCAAGACTCTTTGGTTGAACAAGCTTGCAGACAGCTGGGAGCAGTCACTGAATCCCCCCAAAAACTCAACCATCCTTCAATAGGGCTTGCTCCAAACAAATAATTGATGCTAGAGTCACGGACTAAAGCTAAATGCCCAAAGGTGCATTATTGTATCCTTTGGGAAACGGATTACCCCAAGATACTACCACATTTGACATTACACCCCTAATAGTCGATCAAATAGTTAGAGATTTCAGAACATATATAAACAATGACCCATCATTCAATCATGCGTCTACTGTTGTGAGGAAGTCCTGTCATATTGCTCTACTTATACGCTTATCATAAGACAGGTGAAATTCATGTCCAAGATGCATGTGCACTAAGTTGTTATTATATAAGCAGTAAAAATCATATATATTTCACCACATAAAAGCAGTATATTCCCAGGTAAGGAATAAAAGTAAATGTCTGGCTACTAGGCTATGAAGCTTAAACAGCATATGCTGACATACATGTA
Organism: Protopterus annectens; assembly: GCF_019279795.1. Taxonomy (NCBI): domain Eukaryota; kingdom Metazoa; phylum Chordata; order Ceratodontiformes; family Protopteridae; genus Protopterus; species Protopterus annectens. The sequence goes on along the minus strand of NC_056751.1, from coordinate 88,479,522 downwards.
TGACTGTAAACAGCAGAAGCACTGAAAATACGACTTGCTTGAATGACCAACTGGTGGCAACTGGCCCATAACAACCAGGATGCCAAAAGTCCTGAAATCAATCTAAAATGAAGTTGTATGCAGCCAACACATAAAATATTAATAAACCAAAATATAGCCTGAAAAGATTATTTTTTCAGTGGAATATAGAGCTTTTCAGTCAGTAAAGTTAGGGGTAATGGAATAACTGAGACATGGAAAGAAACATAACATTGTAATATTTATTAATTTGTGATATTAAAGAAAGAACATTAACTTTTTCAACTTCTTTCTCCCTCTGTAAATTGTCAGTAAAGGAGACCTGGACTATTGCATACTGCCTCTCTCTGGGTACATTTTGACAAAAATATTTCCCTTAACAGGGGGTACATTTTATTATAGATCTTATCCATATGTAAATTGTTAACAATGAAAACTTTGATACTGCATGTTTAGCATGCAGTACAGAGCCGTAGTGACAAACAAGACCTGTGCCCAAGCTGTATGTAATAACATAAGCTAAAGTTTCATCAGATTATGGCTTCTCATGTTTGTGAGCCTAGCATTGATTGCTGGCTGCTGTTAATTTACAATAATGCATCTTAATAATGCCAATGGCCAGCTCAGTGAAGCATTTTCATTTCCTAATTGCTCAAATTCTTTACTGTTTTTTTCTGTTTCACATTATTTTCTCTTCTGTCTTATAGCTGTAATTTGCAGTTTATCTAAAGTCTATGTCTTTATTAGTTTGGAATAACCTAAAGCTGGTTTCTTCAGGCTTTAATGGAGGATACATAATCTAAAGGGACCAATTCATTTTTTACTTCAGCAACATTTCTACATATTATATTTGTCTGGCTACAACATTAAAGCAAAATAATTACAAATGTTCTTGTGGCCACTTTTATTTTTTCCCTTTACATTTTAGTTGTACTTTTTGATTAGTTCACAAGCATAAGGCTTCCTCAAATCCTTCTTCCTGAAACTTGTGCTCCAGTGAAGGTATATTGCAACAATAAAAAAAGCACAAATGTATTTTTCTAACCAGCAAAAAAAAAAAAAAATCCTTTAAGATTTTTAATGTAGTATGTGCAAACATCAAAGCTTAATCCTTAGTATTTGACATAAGACAGAAAGAAGAGGAGGATGCTCTGGGGTTTAAAATCCCATCATTTATACCCCACACTATTTATAAAGTAACAATATGACTAGTACATTCTGAATTAATCATAGGATAATTAAGATCCTGTTTTCTCAAAATGAAAAACTGTGATTATGAACTCCATGCCCAGAGTAATATTTATATGCAAGATGGCATATTTATTTTACTGAGCTCTTTAACTTACTATGAAATTATGAAACTAGGAAAAGAGAAAGCACAGAATTTTTTTTTTCATATTGAACTAGTAAAACCATCAGTGTTGCAAGCTATACAATACTGTTGTACAAGATCATTTATGCAGACATGTCGGAATCCATAACAGTTATCCAAAAGCTAAAGCAATCAGCTGATGTTATAAGAGTGGGATTTTATCAGGGCAAGCTTATCTCCCAATAACATCCACATACTGAAGTTAGCTCCCTATACCCCCAGGCTTAATATAATCAGCTCAGAGGGTGTTGTATCTTAGGAAAAGGAGCAAAGGGTGATTGCAGTAATCTCAATTAACCGATGTGCATTTCAGTCAAGTGTTGTTAGTTGAGCACTTGGTCATCGCACAACTAGCAGTTTACCATCAAGGTAAACCAAAAACTAAAAAAAATGCAATTAATTTTTAAAGAAAAATAATTATAATGAAAACATTTTCTACATTATTTAAGCAGTTCATCTCTGAATATTTTCCAAGTGTTTAATATCAGTGTTATGATTCTATAGAAGAGAAATATGGTCAAAGATCACACAGAACCAAGGCGAATAGCAGAAAACAAAAGGGTGCTTGAAGTGAGGATAAATCATGACATGGTGCTGAAGCTTCTGAGTGACGTCAACATACCTGGACCCAGTGCGATTCATCCTAGAGTACTTAAGGAGCTAATCTGAGGAATGTCACGGTTGCTTCCTGGCTAGTACTAGGCAGACAAAGGAAACACACCACATACATACAAGACGGTCCATGTGTTGCCCATCTACAAGAATGGATCAAATAATGAACAAGGAATTAATAGTCACAATGCTATATATAATTTTTGAGAAAGCACCCGAATGCTGTTCACAGAGAAGACTGGTGGTATTTAGAGAGCAACATGTTTCATGACTCTGTGAAAAGAGAATACATCAAAAAGATCCTGCTCAATAAACTTTACAAAGTACTGCAGCTGTGTAGTAAGAGAGACAGACAAAGGCCAAGGAAGAGTTGTTCTATATAAATGTATATCAGAAGACTTTCAATTGTGTGCCAAGTGGGAGACTGAGGTATCTTCTCACACTGTGTATGTGGCAGTAAAGTTAGCAGAGTGGATAATAAACTGACTATGATATAAGTAGCAAAGTGTGACAGTCAGACAGTAACTCACACCAGTACACTACATAGATAAATTAATTCATACAGGAGACAACATTCATTGGGTTACTCATTCCTTCATTCATTCACTCTTTCAGTCATTCAGGATGTAAGGAAATTAAGAGAACTTCACCATATTGAAAGCATCATAATTAGTCAATGTAGAAAAAAAATCCAACAGTATTTAAAAGAAAATTAAAAAAAAACACTTCAAAAATATATAAATTAATACACATAGAAGATATTATTTGTTATAGAAAGAACACTCAACGTTTCTACATGTATGGTTGAATCTTACATATCACAAAATATTACAATCAGCCCGAGGTGCATGGCACTTTGGAGCAAAGTGGCATTTCACCATGGCAACAAACAGTACTCTACCAGAGTTCAAGTGGTATAACAGAAAGTAGCACAGTAAAGAGGGCAATGTCAGACAGTAAAAAGTATAACCATAACTTGCCAGTCTGCAAAGCAGGCACAATTAAGGCATATCACCAACAAAAAGATAATTCAGAGTAATATAACTCTGCTTCCGACATCTGCATCACAAATAATACAAAAATATAAGAAGCAGCAGTCCCAACTCATCAGCTACTAAATTTGTAAAAGCCAGCTAACTTAACCATATTAAATACTGCACATTTACAATGTATAATGAGTGTGATAAAAACATTGTTGTCACATACAAAGACCTTTTACACCTGTCATACCACCTTTGATTGATTCATTCATTAATTTATTCATTCAAGCAGTTTTTTCCAAACAGATAAAATAGGTTAGCAAAGTTTACCTATAGGTGCCTCCTAGGACGGACAAGTGCACATGAATTAAATAGCATAAATAACAAAAGTTGTTCTGGTCTTCCAAGATGGCTTCACACTGATCAACAGCTTTATTTCACCTCTCCCAGTGTGAAAAAAGAAACTGAGAAATAAGAGCTACTAATTCTGCCAGCTTGAGCAAAATTCATTTACTGGCTAGTAAGTACACCACCTGGATGCCAGCAAAGAAGAAATTTAGAGAACTGAAAAAAATAAACTAGAAAGGGTGAAAAAAAAAACACTGACTAGGAAGAATCCGGCATCAGTTCAGCAAAAAGCAGTTCAAGCTTCAGCGTTGGTACATAGATGGCTTCCATTAATTTAGAGGAAATATAAAACAAATGAACTTAGAGCTAATTAAAACCTTCAAGGAGTATATCAACTCAAATAACAAAAGACTGGAAAAATGGAAGAAGCTTTAACATGTTATTCAGAAGAACCAATAAAACTGCAAAAAATCAGAGGATGAAATGAAGAAAAGACTGGATGAGTATAAGACTTCTCAAGAAAAGCTGTTTCAAAAAATGATAGAGTTTGAAGACAGAGATTGCAGAGAAAACCTGAGCTGTTCTGCTATAACAGAGAAACTGGAAGGAACAGACTGTATTAATTTTATGAAAGGACAAATAAGCAACTGGACTGATATTCCACAGCAGGATTTGTTAATTGAAAGGGAACATAGAGCATATGTTCCAAACCTGGCCATGAGAAAGCAGCCAAGAGCTGTATTTGTAAATATGTAATCATAGCACAGAAAGAGCTGAGCCCAACAAAACTATGGCTGAAAACTATTAAAAACTGGAGAGAGTATAGTATTTGTGGAAAATGATTATTCACTGTACACCAGGCAGAAGAGAAGTAAATTTATCCCAGTAATCAGGGAAATGTAGAGAGGCAGGTGTGAGATTCAACATGCTATCCAGCTATCTTCAGAATATTTTTAATGGAGTAGCAAAGGCATTTTTTGATGCAGAACATGCAAAAGATGAAATATAAAAGTTTATTTAACAAAAAGTGAGCCATCAAACAGAAGGAGAGTCTGATTCTCATTCTTCTGGCAATAAAGTTCATGGAGAGACTTTGCCAGTGAAACCTTTTAAATGTTCCAAAGGAAAATGCTTGAGAGGCAGAAAAAAGCACATGAGTTAACTAGAAGAATCCAGAGTACCTTGGACTTGAATAAAAGTCTGGTGTTGGAAGATTGAAATGAACAGGAAGAAGACCCAGCAACACTAAAATTAGTGAATAAATATGAGATTATGAAGCATCATCACATTTGTGAAATATGGCTTTGAAATAAAATGTGCCCTAGAAAGACTGGACTTTTGTTGACCTTGCTAAATTAATGGGTGGACTGTAAAGCATATATCAGACTTTATGTTATAAATGTTTAGAAGGACACTAAAAGGGAAAAAAGTAACTGCAATAAAACAATTTTTTGTTTTTTGTCATATCTGTATAAAACATTTCATTATATAAACTGCATGTTATATAGTAAAACATTATTTCAAATATGGAGGAAAGTTTGAGACTTTTTAATGATTGCTGTATGTGATAAAGATATTAATGTAAACAAGTATTTTTTTAATTTTAAGAAATATAGGCTTTACAATGCAAAAAGAGAACAAAAGTGGGACAAAGGCAAGTTAAGTTAATATGCTGCAATCTTGGGCTGCTGGGATGAGGGGATGTGAAAGTGCTCTGATTATATTATATATTGAGGTGAGACTTGTCTCTTATTTTTGCAAAGGTAGGTGTCTGGATTAATGCCTTGAGCTTAATTTAAAAAAATAAGTGTGTTCTGTAAGCACGTTGGCTTAAAAAATAAGACAAAATGATGAATGCCATAGGAAGTGCTAAGATTCTTGTATATGGAATGATATTAGCTTGTTTTTTTCCTTTAGCTAATCTTCGGTAAAAGTCAAGAAATCTGCAGCTGAAGACAGCTGTACATTTTGTTCGATTCTAAGATAATTTGACAAACACTACTTCATGCATCTGCAGAGCTGTTAGGTTTTTTTTTCTTCTCATTGCTGACTATGTTTCAATTGATATGAGCTACCTGCAGGTGCAAGCAATTAATCTTGAGAGTTCTGTGCATTATTTGCTGAGGAAAATGCAAAATATAAAGGTATAAGGGAAACAGTTCTGTAACACATTGTGTCTTTTGACTTTTCCCAGTTAGGGGTCGCCACAGTAGAACTCCGGTCCGCTAATGATTGGTAGTGGATTTTTACGTACCGGGTTACCAGCCCTGACACACAATCTTCAATGAAGGCACACCCCATTTACGTATGCCTCCACACAGAAGACACTCTAGCCGAGAATCGAACAGGACAACGTCTTGCTATGAGGCGACAATGCTACCGCAGCACCACCACCGCAGTAGTTCTGTAACACATAACATTTAGAACTATTGGAAGTGAATAAGAGACAGAGCAGCTTCCCTAGCAGCTTTAATACTTCAATGCATTTACTAGAACAGTGTATAGTTTAGTTGTATTTAAGGATAGACAGTGCACTTTTTCTTAAGGCTAAAAGATAATGTATTCTGGAAGCATACAAGCTGCTTTATACATCTGGGGGGGATAGAGATAAGAAAAGAATAGACAACAATCACTACAAGTGGGATCACATCCTGTAACAAACCCTTTGGCATGCGGAAACTTAATTTTAGGTTAGATAATGCTTGTGAACACAGTTGTTGATGTGGGGTAATTGCTTCAATCTGAAGGGTTAAACTAATAGGTTATGGGGGTGCTCTAAAATGTATTTCTTTTTTGTTTGTTTGTTTGAGGGTTTTCATTAAAACAAAAAGTACTGAAAAAATGTGACACAGGTTCAAGTGGAGATGACAAAAATGACTGTATAAAAGATCAAACTGCCAACATGAGTGTGTGCATGTAATACAAAATCTGGAAAGGCACATTTAGAAGTGCTGTCATGTATATCAGATTGGAATGATAACTTCTTATCACAACGGCTACACTTTCCATATAATCTTGGAATGTAAATAGCCTTACAGATATAGAAAAAAGTAACAGTATTGAATTATATTAAGAAATGCAGAGTGCAAATACAGCATTGCTGTGGGAGACATATTTGGAAAGAAATGAACATGTGAATTTGATAAAGAAAGGATTTAAGGATGGATTTTCAGTAGAATATCATGGACAAAGGAAAAGGAGAGTAATTATACTAATTGCTAGAGGAGCTCCAATAGTGACAGAAGAGGGGAAAAAAAGATAATAATAATAATAATAGACGTGGTAGAAAGATGCTACTGACAAGGTACAAGGATTATGCCAGCTTGCATTTATATTTCACCAAAGTGCTATTATGGAGCTTCAGAAGGTTTAGGGATAAATAATCAGCTTTTCAGCAATGAATATTACTTATAGATAGGAACTTGACTTGCAACAGTGGGGATGTATCTAGGGAACATAGAATGGTAAATATAACAAAAGAGGTTAGATTTCTAAAGAAAGTTATTAAAATATTTCATATGGAAGACATTAATTCAATAGTAGGAACTTCGAGAGAATTTATATATTATTCCCCAAGGTACAATAACTGGGCTAGACTAGGTAGAAATGATATTTCACAGGAACATGTGAATTTAATTGAAAGCTTTCACATACATCCAATAATAATTTCAGATCATGCAGGGTAATGAAGTAAAAATGAGGCACTGGCACTTTTCCACCTACCTGTTAAAAAGAGAGGAATTTAAGGAATGGATAATGGAAATTAAGGAAGAAGTTATAACTAGTGAGTAAGATAAAATGAAAATTTTATTTATTTAGTTATTTATTTATTGGCATTTGGTTACTGGGATAGTCCACTGGGACAAACAGAGTGTAAAATAGGATAGAAATAAAAGAAAAAGAGATATGGTTAAGAAGTAATAGAAATTATTTAAAGGAGCTGACAAAGGTTAAAGTATTGCAGAATAAGGGTAATCTCACAGAACAAAAAGAGACACAACTGCAAAGTTTTAAAGAGGATGGCGCAGTGGTTTGTGTTGTTGCCTCACAACAAGAGGTTCTCAGTTCTGATTCTTGGCTGGGATGCCTTCTTTCCGAAGTCTGCATGTCTTCCCTGTGTTTATGTGGGTTTCCTCCAGGTGCTCCAGTTTTCTCCCACATTACGAAGACATGCTCCGGAATTTTTCTCCCTGGGCCTCTGCTGAAAACTGGCCTGTTCCAAGTCAGACTTTTCTGGTAAACAAATGTTAAATAAAAATATAAATAAATAGATAATAAAGGAGTATATGTATAATATGTATGAGTTTAGAAAGATTACTGTTAAGCAATTGTTTTTGAATACAACTCCAGAGCATAAAACTTTTATCACAATGATTTAGGCAACAGACAGTAGAAATGGAATTTGCCCAACTTAGAGATCCTAAAACAAGAAAAATAACTGGTGATCCTGCAGAGGTATTAGAAATATTTTGGAAATGTTGTGAACATCTGTATAAAGAGAAATGTGGAAATCAAGAAAGAGCAAAATAAAACTATTTATAGAAGACTTAAGTATGCCAAGGTTAGAGGTAGATGAGGCTCAAGTATTAATAGCCAAGACAGGAGGAGATGAGATAAAAATGGTGACGTATAATCAATCTGCAGGAAAGTTGCCAGGCACAGATGGTATTTCTGTGGAAGTTTGGAAGTTAGGAGGAAAGAAAGTGATAAAGACCTGGAATGGTTTAACAGTATTTTAAAATGAGGGGAAGACCCAACATCCTGAAAGAAAGCTCTGGTGACTGTAATACCTAAAGATGGCAAAGACGCATCAGATCCAGCTACATATAGGCCCATTTCAATTTTAAATCATGATTATAAAGTGTTTATGTTTATACTAGCGAAAAGAATGGCAAAGGTGTTGTCTCACAGTTGATAAATATGGATCAGTATGGTTTTGTGGAGGGGCGGCCAATATTTGACAATATTAATAGCAAAATGATAATCCAGAGGGAAGTAGAATGGATGAAAATACCACTGTTGTTGGTGCATCTTGATGCAGGGAAAGCATTCAACAGAGCAAGCTGGGATTTTATGAGTAGGGCAATTACAATAATAAGGTTAATTAGGAAGATATATGAAGGATTGGAGGCAAGAATTAAAATGGAAGGGTTCCTGACTGATAAGTTGCCTCTGAACAGAAGAACCAGGTAGGGGTATTCAGTTTCCCCTTTGTTATTTGTTTTATATTTGGAGCCATTGACAAAGAAAATAACGGAGTAAGAAATCCAGGGATATAACTGATATGGTAATCAAGAAAAGTGGCTTTATTTGCAGATGATATTATTTTGTATTTGATAGATCCAGAAAAGGACATCTCAGTGTTGTGGGAAAATTTTGAGACAATTTCAGTTCTTTTTGGAGTATAAAATTAATGACGATAAAACAAAGGCTATACCCATAAAATACGTACCACACATAAATTAGTTCAGCAATACCCATATTTATGGGGATGCTATAAGATGAAGTATTTAGGACTATCGATTAAAAAGGCTTCTGTTATGGCAGCTAAGGATATGTGGGAAGACACTAAACAAAAGATAATACAAAAACTAAGAAACTGCAAGGTCTTGTTTTTAGATATGGGTAGTAAGATACAAGCAGTGAAAATGTTTTTAGTCCATTTAGTTTTATATACAGATCAAGCATATTTTTATCAACCAGAGGAGAAGTTGTGGACAATAATTAATAAAGAGTTGAAGGAATTTATCTGGGAGGGGGAAAGAGCAAGGGTTAAATGTGATAAGTTGATCCTCCCATTAGAACAAGGTGGTTTAGGATTACCTGATTTCAAGGGATATTTTAGAGCTATACAATTAAGGCTTGTATACATAAAATAAACAGAAAGGTATAATTCAAAGTGGAAAGGGATGATGATGAAGCAGGAGAGGATTCAAGAAATAAGGAGATATATTTTTGCTGCAGATCCTTAAGCAGAATAATAACAGCCATACAGAATATTATATTCATAAAGTAGAAAAAAGTATTCTAAGAATTAGGCTAACATGAGAATGGAGAAAGGAGATTTTGCTGATAAAGATGACTGCAAGTAGGAATACAGAAAATAGGTAAGAGGGGGTTGAAATTTACTGGAAAAAGGTGGTAAAGGAACCAAGGTATTTGGAGCAAATAACTAGACAGGGAAAGGTAATAGAATGGGATGAGGCCAAGAAGATATTTGCACTGTAGGCTAGAGATTGCTTTCCCTACCAGGGATTGATATCAGAGTATAGATAAAGAGAATCCTGAGTGAAAGACCTGCTCTGGTAGAGTTTTTAGTAGAATATAGAACAAGAAGCTGCTGTTAAAGAATGGATAATTACTAGGGCTTATAAAATACTGCACAATAACTATAAGAATCAATCAGAGGTGGTAAGAAAAGATTGGGAAGAGATGCTGGAAAACCAATTTACAAGAGAATAATGGGAAAACATATATATGACTGCCACATTTACAAGAAAGTCAGAAGGTTTAAGATTTTTACTAGAAAGTGTTGGCATAGCATTTTTATACCCCAATCAGAGTCCAAAGATTTTATTCCTCAGATAGATGGCAAATGTTGGAGGAGTGATGAGGAAACAAAAGGGTAGCATATGTTTTTAGAGTGTAAGTTGGCAGATTTACAAAAAATGCCTACAGATAACTCTGTCAGAAATATTTTGGTGAGCAAATGGACATAACTAAGGAAATTATTCTTTTGAGCTGGGACACAGGATCTGAATTGGCTAAACACAGTAAGGCCTTATTGAGTTTAATTCTGGTGGCTGCTAAAAAGCAATTACTAGAAAATGGAAGTCAAGGTCTAAACCAACTGTATTTGAAGTACTGAATATTGTAACAGATATGAAAGAAAGTACAGTTGTGTACACTTACCATAAATGTAGATGTTCGAGTGTATTCACTGTTGCAGTCATTACATTTGGGTAATCTGCTGGCAGGTTGCCCTCAGTCGGCCTGAATATCAAAGTCTTGGGTCCTGTGTCGGTTGCTGTCTCCTCTTCCATGACGTCAGGTTGTCAGGGGTATAAAACATGCAGCTGACGCCATTTTCTTCAGTTTTTCTTGCCCCAGATGTCAGGTGCCCCCCCCAAATGGGGAGCAAATGTATGAACAGAGCTCCAAGTAGCAGCTTCTAGAATGTCTTTGGTTGGAACTCCTCTGAGAAAAGCTGCTGAGGTAGATGCAGCCCTGGTGGAAAGTGACCCAATTTTCTTGGGCACCGATTTACCATGATGCAAATAGCAGAAACTAATGCAGTGGCTTATCCACTTTGAAATAGTCTGCTTTGAAATAGCCTTCCCCTCTGATCCTGCAGCAAATGCCACCAGTAGTTGCTCAGACTTTCTTAGAGATTTGGTCCTGTTTAAGTAGAATCTTAGTTGTCTGTGCACATCCAAGGAATGCAGAGTCTGCTCCCCCCTTGTTCTGCAGATTTTGGTAGAAAGTTGGCAGTTGAATAGTTTGGTTAAGAGCCACACTGGATACCACCTTAGGCATAAAGGAAGGATTGGTCCTGAGGGACACGCTGTCTGGATGAAATGTAATAAAAGGCTCCACAGCCATGAGGGCCTGTAGTTCTGAAACCCTAATTGCTGAAGTGATTGCCAGAAGGAAAGCTGTTTTCCAAGATAAAAACTTTATATCCGCAGTAGCTGCTGGTTTAAAAGGAGGCAGGGTGAGCTTTTCCAGCACAAAATTGAGGTCCTGTGCAGGAGTTGGTGATCTTCTGGGAGGCCAGTCTGAGACAATTAGGATCATTCTTGGTTTTTCCTATCTGATCTTTAGTAAGATCTTGTGGAGAAGAGGCAGAGGAGGAAAGGCGTAGACTGATAAGTTTTTCCAACTGAAGGATAGGGCATCCACTTTCCATGCTTGTCTGTGATAAGTCCTTGTGCAGAATTTGTCCAGTTGATAATTTTTGGGAGAGGCAAATAGATCTATGTCTGGACTCCCCCATTTCTCTGTTATCATGCTGAAGACTTGTGGGTCCAGTTTCCACTCGTGAGGGTCCATAAAATTTCTGCTTAGATCATCTGCCAGAGTATTTTGTTTTCCTGGCAGAAATTGAGCTTGAAGATGTACTTGGTAAGTCAAGGCTGTGTCCCACAATGCCGTGGCTAGTCTGCAAAGGGGGTAGGAATGTATACCCCCCTGCTTATGTACCACATAGCCGTGGTGTCCGTCTTTATCAATAGTTGTCCAGAATGAAGTAGATCCTTGAAGGTTGTCAGGGCATTCTGAACAGCTAACATCTCTCTCTCTGGTTGATATGCAGATGCATTTGTTTTGGGCTCCATATGCCCTGAATGCATCTCCCCACCAGGTGAGCTCTCCAAGCATAGTCTGATGCATCTGTAGTTAGTGTTTGGGTGGCAGGGGGTAGAGTGAAAGACCGTCCCATGTTCTGGTGACATGTCACTGCCCACCAAAGAAACTCCTGTTGTAGGCAAGGAATGAGAGGAATCATTGTTTCCAGACTGTGACAATGTTGACTCCATAAACTTTTTAGATACCATTGTAGTTTCCTCATATGCAGTCTTGCATATGGAATTAGTAGAATGCAGGATGCCATGAACCCCAAAGCCTGCAGAATTTGCCTTGCAGATAACTGGGTTTTTGTTGCCATCTGTTTGAAGTAAATAGTCAGTTGCCTTTGTTTGTCTGGCGTAAGGTAAGCAATCTGGGCAGTTGTATTCAAGCTTGCACCCAGGAATGTAATTTTTTGAGAGGGTACCAGTTGTGATTTATTTTCGTTTATTGTGTACCCTAGGCATGTTAGAAGCCTTTTTACAAATGCCAGATGTTGAAGAAGAATGTCCTTGTTTTCTGCTTGAATGAGACAGTCGTCCAAGTAAGGATAGATTTGTATTCTTCTTTGTCTGCAAAATGCAATTACTGGTACCAGGCACTTTGTAAAGACCCTGGGCACAGTATATAAGCCAAAGGGCAGTGCAGAGAATTGGTAATGCATAAAACCAGCCTTGAAGCAGAGGTATCTTCTGCACGATTCCCTTATTGGGATGTGCAGGTATGCCTTTTTTAAGTCTAGAGTCATTAACCAAGCGTTCTTGCCCAGCATGGGCAGAAGCTGTTGTAAAGTCAGCATTTTGAATTTTGGGATGTCCAAAAATGTGTTCAAAATCGGTAAATCCAGTATTGGATGCCAGTCATTGTCTTTTCTGGGTACCAGGAACAGTCTTGAGTAAAACCCTCGCCCTTTTTCCTGTTCTGGTACTGGTTGAATAGCCCCCATATCCATAAGGGATGTAACTTGTTTCTGTGCCTCTGCCCATTGATTTTGTGGCAGATCTGGCCAACCGTTTGGAATTGGCAAGGTATGGAAATGAAATCTGTACCCCTGGGATACTATGTTTAATACCCACTTGTCCTGGGTTATTAACTGCCAGTTTTGAGCATGAAGTGCTAATTTTCCCCCCTAGGGAGCTGCCAAAAGATAAGTGCTTGGTGATGGCAGCAGGAAGTCATTGAGACTGCTTACTGTAGGGTTGTGCTTTGTTTCCTCCAGATTTGGCGGTAGAGGCATCCCATTACTTTGACCTGTAAGAACCCTGTGATTGGTATCTAGAGCCTTTTGAGTGCCTGGATTTGCCTTTTGAGGCTCTGTTGGACACAGGAAAGGACCATTTTTTTGTAGGCCAGTGTCTACTGAATCTGGGTGGCTGCACTTGTAAGAAATCTTTTACAGTTTGCAAAGATTTAGCTTTGTCTACCATTTTCTTTAAAACCGCTTCTGCCTTATTACCAAACAGAGTATCATGCTGTAAAGGTGCATCCAACAATTTAGCTTTAACATGATCAGGCAGATTTTGCTCCTTGAGCCAGACATGCCTTCTAATCACAGATCCAGTAACTGCGGCCCTGCAAGAGGCCTCCAAGGAATCAAAACCACATTGCAAAGTATGCTTTCCAATCTGTTCTGCTGCATGCAATAATTCCTGTAATTCTTTATTTTCCACACATTCAGAAAGCAACAAAATGTTCTGTTTCAGTAATCCCATAACATGCTGTTGATATTTAAGCATATGAAACTGGCAGTTTAAGGCCCTAATTGCCAAGGTTGCAGACATATAAACCTTCTTTCCCCATCTATCCAGCACCCTGAAATCTCTATCCGAGGGGGCAGGATTCTTGGCTGAAGAGGCCTTTACACCTTTGGGACCCTGTGAGATAGCTTCTGGGTCAGCAGCAGGATTTTTGAATAAAAAATTGTGGGAGTCAGGAACCCTGTAATATCTGTCTGGCTTACTAGGAGCCAGAGGTAGGGAATCAGGAGCCATGCTTGATTCCAAAAACACATCATCAACAATTTCTAATACAGGAGGTATAGCCAAAGGCCTATGCTGAGGAAGAAGAAGGAAATCCCTAAGCCTCTTTTTTGATTCTGAGAAATCCTGACTCACCCAATGAAAATGTTCCCTTAAAGTATGTAAGGTTTCTCCAAAAGAATAATCTTCAGGAGGAGATGCAGATAGGATGGATTCTTCTGCATTGGAATCCTCATAGGGTGGTACATAAAATTCCTGATCAGAAAAGGAATCAGAAGAAATAGAAACCTGATCTGAAGATTCATAATCAGTGTCTTGCCTTGGCCTCTTATCAGGAGGGGGTTGGGAACCCCTGATCAAGGTAATTAAGTCCTCAGCCATTTTGATCATCTGTTTTTTAGGCATAGTGGCCTGAGCACATGGCTCATGCGTCAGTTTCTTAGCCTTAGAAGTTGTTTTTGTTTTTGAAGCTGGCGTCGGTTTTATGAGGCCTGAAAACACCCTCAGAAGCCGGTGCCTGCTCAGCGGCTCCGGACCCATCTGAGGGAGAGACATCCACAGGTACAATACTCTGAGAATCTTGCGGCATACCGGACACCGCATGGGTCTCGGTAGAGGCCTGCGACTCAAAAGTAGCGGGTAAAGAACAAAAAAGGTGAGTGGATTTGTAGAACTAACTCCTTTATTGGTAAGCACTTTCGTTGGCATAAAATAAGCCAACTTCTTCAGACCATAAAAGTACATACAACCATATAAAAAATAAAATGCTTTTTTATACATTGTGCTCTTCCAATCCAACAATCAATTAATTAAGTAAAAATCACTCAATTGTTTAAGTTAAAGGCACAAATAACCATTTTCCTGCTGAACCCAAAAGTTTGTCTTACATAAATTACCTAGATCGGTAAATATTGATCATTAACCACGATTCTGATTCAATATTAAAAGTATCAACTATTCGTCCTTATAAAAATATGATATTTGCTTTAAAATTAATAAACCTTTAACCCTTGTATAAAAAATGTTCCTATTAAAAACCAAATGATTCTATTCATTCAGTACAGCCTGCTGTGTTTATCTAGCCAAGGCTTTTATTTTAAGTAAACATTTAATAGACAAATACTCATTTAATCCAGGCATAATATATGCCATAGTACGAATGTGCCACGCCAGTTCTGTTTCCTCCAGTCTAAGTTGCCATGGGCATCCCCTAATATTATGATCTACCTTTTGCAAGATAAAAAAGCCAAATTTATGGTCAGGGTAATCTATAATATGCCTTGCTAGGGCATTTGTACTAATCCATCTATCAATACTGTACTGATGCTCGTATATTCTTTGCTTAAATTTACGTTCTGTTTTGCCAATGTAATAACCTTCACATTGGTTACAGACAGCCCCATATACAACCCCTTGGGAATCACAAGTGTGTTTACTCCAAATTTGGTAGGGGGTAACCATGAACATTATACTGAGGTACACTGGTCATTCTGACTGAAACCATGAACATTATACTGAGGTACACTACTCATTCTGTAGTGAAACCATGAACATTATACTGAGGTACACTACTCATTCTGTAGTGAAACCATGAACATTATACTGAGGTACGCTGCTCATTCTGTAGTGAAACCTTGCGTGGAACAGAACAGACAATTGAGCCATTAGGTAACCAGTGAGTATTAAGGGAATTATCAAATATATGGATTGTGGACAATAGAAGTTTGCCTCTTGGGTAAAAGTAACGTGAATCTGGAGTAGGTTAAATATGTCTTGAGGTATCACCCACTTCCAATTTATTTTTTGAATATGAAGATCCAGGTCCTTCAAGAAGAGAGTATTTTCTTTGAATTGTTTTCCTGAGGCTCTTATGTAATGGGTATATATTGTGGACTTGTAGAACATTGGCTTTTTCCTTTTCACAGCAGTTGAACTGAAGCTGTTTTGACTCACTTTTTCTGGGCATAGCCCAACATGGGGTGAACAATGAATGAATGTATGTATTGTAAATACAGTCCAAATATCAACAATCAGGCACTCAAAGATATTTTAAATAAATTAAAATCAGTACTCCAAGAAAAACATGATACATTGAAGTATCACTAGAGTTGTTAAGTAGATAGATAGATAGACAGACTGACAGATGGATAGATAAGCATGCACACATAGACACATACATAAATACACAGAGAGAGTAAAAAGAAAAATGAGCAAGGAAAAAAAGAAAGAACATTAGGACTGGCAAATTTAGAGTTATATAACAGGAGATATTTTCACAACTAATTCATGAACAGAATATGAAAACTGGGGTTGGGGCAGGAGAAAGAGACAGAGGAAAAGTATGCAGGTATATAAAAAGAAAAGAGAATGGTGCAGGTAGGTATTTGTAAACTACTAGGAAAACACAGGGAGTCAAAGTAATCAGAGGGATGAGTAAGATACAAGGAGAAACAGTGGTTTAGACAGCAAAGCAAAATGGCATAGTAAGTGTCTTTCACAACTTTATTTTTGTGAAGTATTGTTAGTGTCCTACACAGGCATGTTCCTGCTAATTGCTTGACTGTCATCTGTGATTATCTCTACTGGAATACTGTAATGAGTTCATATGTGTGACAGTGGTTCGTAGGTTCAAAGGTTGGTACTAGGCTATCGGCCCTAGGGCCTATACAAGCCTAGCCATAACAATTCCCTGGATATTTCTTCCAACAATATTTACTTCCCTGGACCCCTGTCTAGCAGGGTGACTGATGTGATCCCTGGGGTGAATTTCCTATCTCCCATCCAATCGTCAAGGTTCCTTTTGAAGAGGGACAAGGAGGCGCTCTGCTTGACATGTATGGGCAGTCTATCCCAGAGTATGGGGAGTCTCTGGGTCAGGAACCTAACCTTCCAGCATGTTTTGTTCATTGTGATGACAAGGTTTAGATCCCTGAAGCGTGTGGCTCTGAGGGATTGAGATTTCTTTAAGTGGAGCATGTCCAACAGCTCAGGGTATGACATGGCCTTGTGTGTTAAGCAGAGATCACATCTGAGAAGACAATATGCCACAGAGCATAGCTGGAGTTTTTTTAGATGGTCATCATAGGGCATCTGCTTTAGACCTGTGATTCTTTTAGTGAGGTATTTCTGCGGCCTTTCCAGTTGTTGCAGATGTCTTGTGATGTACATACCAAATGGGGCGTTGTACTCTATAATGGGTCTAATGAGGGATGAGTACAGTGGGACAATGACCTCCTTTTTTCTAGATGAGAAGCTCTTAGTGATGAGGTGTGCCACATAGAAGAATTTCCTGACTCTTGTGGTGATGTGGTTATCGAAGGTGAGACCACTGTCCACCTGTGTCCCTAAGTCTCTCATCACACTTTCGGTGTTTGGTTATGATACTTATCAGGCTACCAGTAAGTTAACTGATCTGTTAGCATGTGTTCTAGTATAATTCCAGTGTATACCTCTGTATACCCATGTACATGGGAAATACATCTGTTTGCCCAGTCTACCTACTAGACAACAGGTTAAATCGCATAGGTGTGGGGATTGGGTTGTATGTGTTCTGTTTGACACTTTTTTCCTGTCTCTGGTGTGCACCTTTCTCTTTCAGTATAGCCAAACTGAGATCTAAACCAAATTGGCTCCCACAGGAGGCAGCAGAGAGCAGTGGTAAGGAATGGTTGATATGAACAATGCATGCTGTACCACAGTATATTTACATCACAGGTATTGAAGTAGCTCTCTTATGGCATCCTTCCCACTGTGTCTCCACTTTGTAATTCCAGAAAAACAAGATGATGAGCAGGGAACTCAACCACAGGCCACCCTTGGTGACTCTGCAGTTGGGAGTAGTGAGTCAGATAGGTAGCTCTGTCCCATTGGTTGTGGTGAACTAACTGCAGCTGTAGTGATTAGTGGAGTCTGTGGTTGAAAGAAAGCTTGATATACACCCTTTCCCTCATTTCCTTATCTATATAAGTAAAAGTGAGTTATATCCCCACAAATTGTTACCCTGTTTTCTCCCATTTTGCACTCTGCTATATATTGTCTTTGTGTGTGTCCTTTCTACTTTCCTGTATACCGTTTATCCACCCTTTTTATGCATCATAATGATGGCCACTGCATGGCCCCTCACAAAACTTAATAAGGATTGCATTACTGTATAGCTTGTGTGTGTGTGTGTGTGTGTGTGTGTGTGTGTGTGTGTGTGTGTGTGTGTGTGTGTGTGTGTGTGTGTGTGTGCACTCACGCATAGCTCAATGTTGTGCTATACTGATGTGGGATGTACTACCAAGTGTTTTAGCACTGTCTTACAATGCTGGTACAAGCCACAATACTGTCTCATTTATGGAGAGCTGTTCACTAGTGTCTGCACAGACATACAGCTTCTGTAATCATATTATAGACAAACATACCAAGAAGGCTACCCAATGGATCATGTGACCATTACTCTGATTTACTGAACAACATTGTTAATGCATGGACTGTGCAGTTACTGGCAAATGAGCTGAGTTATTTGACAGTGCAGTTTGCGCACAACTGCATTTGTATTTGTTCTCTTCACTTTCATGCATTGTCACAGAGCTGTGCAAGTGCAATGCAGATGCACAGTGCTTCTCTGTAAATGCCAGCCTTTGCCTCGAATGTAGACTGTTAACTGCAGAATGCCCTTTGTTAAAGTAACATACATTTATTCCTACAATTCTGAACCACTTTAAAACATTTAATAAAAACTGCAAACTACACCTTTACATTAATTTTGTCATACTAATGAGGACATTAATCGGTTGACAATTGGTTACATCTTTTCTTTCCCCTTTGCTTTTATATATTGCGTGTTTATTCCCACTGATCTGAAATTATTCATTTTATTAAGAATATGATAAAAGAATAAATAATCAGTGTACCTAATGGGCTTTCTTAAAAAAAAGGCTGCCCTTATTTGATATCTTGTTGAAAATGTAATTTTTTAAGTTTATTTTTTGCCAGCTACTTACTATCATTTCATTTGTGAATTTAGGGCATTCATCAGACCAGGTCTGAAGAAGTTTAATATTATGTTAAACGAAAGCGCTAAGTCACTGAATTTTAAAAATATTTTAATTATTAAAAGCAATTTTAGTCATTTGGAATTATCATCTGAGCCATGTTTTGTTTGGTATATAAGGAGTGCACTGAACCGTTTCTCAAAGCCAAAAGTGTTTTTTTAGTTAACTTTAGAAGAAGTAATGACTGTGGGTACAGCCATCACTTTGGGGCAACTGCTCTATTTAAAGGAGTAAAGTTCCTTTTGGAAAGTGTACATAGTTTTGTGTGTTTGCTGTGAATTAAAAGGAGATTGTGTTGGAAAATACATTTAGCTTTTTGTTTCTTTTTTGTTTTTATTCAACAAAAAGTCTGGTAAAATATGATATGGGTTCATATAAAGATGAGAACAGGAAGCTTCATACAAGATCAGTCTGCCAAACATCAGTATGTACATGTAAGCTGCACAGTGGAAATACACATTCAAAAGAGCTATTCTGTATAATAGATGGGAAGTAATACTATATTAAGAAGTACAGGGTGCAAAGAGCATTGCTATAAGAGATGTACTTTGATAGAAACTAGCATGTGGATTTGACAAAGAAAGGATTTCAAAGAGGACATTCAGCAGAATATCAGGAATGAAGGAAAAAGCATGTCATAATACTGACTGCAAAAGGGGCTCCAACAGTGATGAAGAGGGAGGAAGACAATAATGGTACGTTTGTAACAGTAAGAAGCTATCAGATGGGGAGGATGATTACACTGACATGTATTTACATTCTACCTAAAATTACTATTATGGAGTTTAGGAGAATTTGGGGAAAAATAATATTTTACTAGGGGATAATATTTATGAGTGGAGAGTGGAATCTGGTTTGCAATAGTAAGGGAGTATCAGGACGTAGAAAGAAATATATAACAAAAGAGTGTAGATTTCTAAACATGGATATGAGAATATTTGTTATGGAAGATGTGAATCCAGTAGCAGGACCTCAAAGCATAATTTACACATTATTCCCCAAAAAAGCTGGGCCAGCCTGGACAGAATTTATATTTCACTGGAGCATGTGTATTTAATGGAAAGTTATGAGACCCATCCAATACCTATATCAAGTCATGCACAAATAAAACTAAGATAAAAATGTAGATCAGTGATGTAAAAATGAGACACTGGTAACTTGGTAACCTCTCTCTTAAAAAGAGAATAATTTAATGCAGTGGAACTGATTCAAGAGTTATCAGGGAAGACAGAAATTACTTTAGAAGGAACAACTAGTGAGTTGGATAAAATGATCATGGAATTTTAAAACACGATAGAAATAAGACAGAAAAAGATGCATACCTCTCAACTGCGCAAATTTTCATAGGTTGTCCAGATTTTTGCATCATACTTTTGGTCTATTCCTCATAAAATTTGTATTTTATTACCAAATCCTTGAGGACTGAAGTCACTAAATAACAATAAGTAATGGCAAACATTTGAGTTTAAATTTATAGGAACAATATCTGTCCCTATTTTGGGCCTTTGTCCGCCACTATTTTGGGATTTGTCCAGATTTCTTGAACCGAGAGGTTGACAGGTTTAAAAAGATGTGGGAGAGACATAATACAAATTATTTAAAGGAGATAAATGTTGAAGTATTGCAGAAGAGAGGGATCTCAAAGTATAAGAGTAGGAGAAACTGCAGAAAGCTGAAGAGAAACTAGATGAATATCTGCACAATATGCATGCATTTGGAAAGGTTGCTGTTAACCAACTATTTTTAATAAGCACTTGAGTGTAAAAAATCTTTTAGCACAATAACTTAAACAACAGAAGGTAGAAAAGGTTGCATCCAAACTCAGGGAGCACATGACAAGAAAAATAACCAGAGATCTTATACAGATGTTAGACAAGTTTTTCTGAAATTTTATAAAATTTTATATAAAGCAAAGTAATTAATAAACCAAGAAAAAGGTGCAAACAGAAATATTTATGTAAGACTTAATTATGCCAAGGTTAGAGGAAGCTAGACCTTAACAATTAATAGCTAAGATAAGAAGAGATGAGATAAAATGGTGATACGCGATCAATCAGCAGGGAAGGCTCCTGGAATAGCATTCCTGTGGAAGTTTGGAAGTTAGGAATGAAGGGAGTAATAAATATCCAAAAGGGTAGTTTAACAATATTTTAAAACTGGGACAGAGTATCAGCATCTTGGAAGAAAGTTGTGGTGGTCTTATTACCCAAAAAGGGTGAAGACCCTTTAAATCCAGCTTCATATAGACCCATTTCACTTTTAAACCATGATTATAAAGTGTTTATGTCTATATTAGTTAAAAAATACAGATCAGTGTGTTTTTTTTTTGGGGGGGGGGGCATTTGACAGTATTAACAGAACAATGATGGCCCAGAGGAAAGCAGAGTATAAGAAAATCTTACTGTTGTTGTTGGGTACTGATGCAGCTAAAGCATTCACTAGAGTCAACTGGGATTTTATGAGTAGTGCAACGGTAGTGTTTGTGCTCCATGACAGAATGATAGGAATAATAAGGAGGATGTATGAAAAGTCAGAGGCAAGAATTAAGGTGGAAGGATTCCTCTTTGACGAGCTGTATTTGGACAGAGGAACCAGCCAAGAATATATTATTTCTTCTTTGATATTTGCTTTATATTTAAAGCCATTAGTACACAAAATAATGAATTCTCAAATTCACAGGTAAAGGGAGTTAGCAGAATGGTTGAAGTGTTTACCACACATACATAGGGTACAGGGTTTGATCCCCACCTTGGAAAGTATGACTAGCCTTAAAAAGACCCAGAGGATCATTATCCAAGTAATCGCCTATAAACAAATAAACCTATAAAATAGGTATTTCAATCAAGAAAAGTTAGCTTTATTTTCAGATAATATTAATTTTGTACTTCATAAATCCAAAAAGAACATTTTGGTATTGTAGAACGTTTTGAGACAGTATAACGTCTTTTTCAGGATATAAAATAAATTAAGATAAAACAAAGGCTATAGCAGTACACTATGTAACCATACATTAAATTGGTTCAGTGATACCCATATTTATAAGGATGTGATAACATGAAGCATTTAGATTAATGGAATAAAAAGGATACTGTTATGACAGCTAAAGATATGTGGAAAGAGACTTAACAAAACTTAATTTAAAAATTGAGAAACTGGAATCTCTTGATTATGGATGTGGAGAGTAAGATACAAGCAATGAAAATGGTTTTGGCCACTTTAGTCGTATATACTGATCAGACATATTTTTATCAAACAGTGAATAAGTTATGGATGTCAATTAATAAAGAGTTGAATTAATTTATTTCAGGGGGAAGGCAGTTATAAATAAAAGTATAAAGGGATGATGAAACGTGGGCTCAAAGAGATAAATACAGAGAATAAGATTATGGATGTTAGGTCCTTAATAAGAACAACTATACAAAATATTATATTCGTAAAGTAGCAGAACATAATCTAAGAACTAAACAAATGCTGGAATGGAGAAAGGAGATTTTACCAATAGGGATGTCTGCAAGTAGGGATAAAGAAAACAGGAATGATGGGAGTGAAATTTATAGAGGAAATCAGCAAAGGAACCAAAGTACTGGGAGCAAATACCTCAGGAAGGAAAGGAAATAGAGAAGGATGTGGCTAAACAGAAGTTTGGACTAAAGGTTGGAGACTACCTTCCTTATCAGAGAATGGTAGAGTACAGGCACAGAGAAAAGAATGCAGGAGTATTAAACAAAATACTAGAACTGGTAGAGATTTTAGATGAACCCAGAACTAAAGCTTCTGTTTAAAACAGGTAATTAGTAGGACATATAAAATATTACATAACTATAAGAATCATTCAGAGGAGGTTAGAACAGACTGAGAAAAGAGAATAATCAAAATTATAGGGATTATAAAAAAATACAAAGCTATTAAACCAGAAGCCATGTGTGCTTCACCAATAACCACATCTAGGATCTACCAGTCTTTTCATGGAGGGCAAGGCCTAGATGTCCCAGAGTGTATTTCAAGGTACTCATCCAATTTTCTAAGCTATGTTTGAAGGCAGACAGGGAACTGCACCACTTGACATGTAAGGGGAGTCTATTCCAGAGCAAGGGGAAGCATTGGGTGATGAACCTATCTCTCCATTCAGTTTTATTTATTCACTGAATGTTAAAGGAGAACCACACCCACATACTCAAAAAACATGTTTATTTCATCATGGTTTGATGTTTCCTACATTTTAACACCACTCTGGGACTATTTACAGGTTTTTAAATATTTTTCTATGCAATTTGTGTCTGACCACATGGGGTCTGGCATATTGAAGTAATTCTGATTGTTTAGTCTGCCTCTAGGTATCCCACAATGCAGTGTTTGTCTGTAAAAAATGATATCACACAGGCCTCTTTCTTCCTAAAGCTCCTGTCACTGCATTAATTTTACATGCATACACTGCTGTCTTTCAGTCAGTTAGTTTTAAGTAACATTTCATGCCGTTCAATGACTTAAACACAAACAGTGCAAATGCCACAGAACAGATTTTTAAAGTGTTTTTTACTGCTGCTTCTTTTTAGAATGGCTAAATTGCAGTATTTTGTGAAGCCTGAACTGTACTATTTTAACTCATCTCCCACTTCCTTTACACCTAACTTCCCTAGCTGTCAAAAGTGCTAAGGGTAATTTGAGTTGTTACCTGCTATGATTGACAGCTCACAGCTGTTTCCTTGTTCTAGCCTTTACTTTCTGTATGGGTAGGGGGAGGACTAGGGAGCTGTGACATCACAGCATGGATGGGCTTTTAGGAAGGTCATGGTAAAGTCGGTTTGGAGAGGGAATTGGCCAGTAAACTGCCTGTATTCATTGGCCTTGATGACATCAATGAACTGGAAACTGGAGCAAGCTTTTCCAGGGTGTGACAAAAGTTTTTTGAAAATGCAGCCACCATAGTACAGCAAGGTACTATTCTAGTTGAGAGAAACAGTTGATTTAAAATATTTTAAATGCTGTATTGTTGTTTATTCATAGCAGGGACAGTAAATATGGAGAAAAATGACAGAGACATTGAGCATTTAATAACAGAATCCCATCACTGTCCTTTAATTCAGATCTCTTGTTCTGGTGTTGGCTGTACTTTTTGACATATAAGGAAGGAAGTCTCAAATAATAGGATGCCAGAGGGTACAGAAAGCAAGGCATAGGTGTCCCCTGACAAGTCTGTATGACACTGAGTACAGGGAGAGTGACTCCTGCCTTTCCTGATAGCTAATATTGTTGAGGCACAATTTTTTTTTTGTCAGAAACTATGTCTAGTGAGATAAATAGTGAAATGTGCATTATATTCTATTATGGTTCTAACCAGGGCAGAGTACAGGGCAACAATAACTTGCTTGGTTTTGTAAAAGATGACCTTGCTTATTAATTGTGAAATATAGAAGGATTTCTTTACTACAATGACTACATGGTGAGCAGTAGAGAGGGAGCCATCTACCCAAGTGCTAAGATTTCTGATGACAGACTCATTGGGAGTAGGATGCCACTGATGCACTAAGTGGTAGCAATTTGTTGTTTACAAAGGAGGAGATATTCTTAGCATTTTGTATGAGCCCTTCTCAGTGCACCACATGCTAATGAAATATAGTTCTGCTTGAAGGGAATTTGTATAATTTCTTGATTTGACAACTACAGTCACACCTTGCAATCATCTGCAAACTTAGTCAAAGAGAGAGAATTTTTGTCAGTGTTGACATAAGAGGAAATAAATGCCAAAACAGAGGGGTCCAATATGGAGTAATGAGAAACATTACTGGTTACCTTTTCCTTAGCTGAGAAGGCATCACTGACCCTAACAACACGCATCCTGTACCTGAGCCATTTTGCAGTCCATCTTACCACATACAGATCTATGTTTAAGGCAATTAGTTTATTTATAATTTCGTAATGTGGCATGGTAGCAAATGCTTTTGATAGATCCATTTTAGGCAGCATGAACAGTGTGACCATTGTCTGTGACCTGTGTGATGTTTTCAAAGAAAAACTCAAGACTGAGGAGGCATGGCCTGCTCTTAACAAATCTGAGCTTGATGCCTGCCCTTATGACTTATAGGAGGTTTAGGTAGTTATTTCTTAATGGGATCAGAGTATGACTGTTTTGAGCTAAAAGTATGAGAACGATGCTGTATTTGTATGAGTTGAGGTGAAACAGTGTGATGCTTACTGCATGCATGCATGAGATATTGGGCAGGCTGCATCCAAATCACCTATGTGTTTACACCTGTCGCAGATGGAATCAATTTGGTTAAGCAAGGGTTAATTTTCTGTGAACATGTGGCAGTTACTTAACTGAATTAGGATACCAAGTCTTAGAAGGCTGGCAATGGAAGGGAAGGTAGAATACTGCCTCTCCATTCTGGCCACTGCTATTATTTATAGGATCTTGGGAGGAAGGAAGTGGTGAGAGGAAGGACAAAGGGAGTTTATGCAGTTAAACTGAGACTTTTGGAGCTAGCAATGCACATATCTGCTCAGCAGGAAGCAAGTCTGTGCAAGCCCATGCAATTCTGCACAAACTTTTCTTTAGATCCCTTCCATAATGTAAAGATATCATTGACAAAGCATTTATAATATGCTACGCTATCTTCATAAGAATGATTCGAAAGGACATGTATCATCTCCAAGTAAGCTAGAACTAGGTTGGCGTAGCTATTGGCACAGAAAAGTTGGATGTTTTTGTTAAATATATTAGTTCATGTACTGATTTCCTAAGATTTACTTTGACTTATTCTGCAAGTCAGATTAACTTTTTAGATGTTTGTATTTCTAGAACTGAGGAGGGTTTCTCAACTAGTATATACAGAAAAGAGTATAGGAAAAACAATATACTTCATAGGGGAAATATGCACCCCAAGCACATTTATCGGAATATAGTGAAAGGGCGAGGCATGAGAATTTCAAGACTGACTAGTGATAATATAGAGTATGAGCGGGCTTTGTGTGATTTTTAAGAAAGATTCATTTTTGAGAGGTTATTAAGTGAATAAACACTTGGACCCCATAGTCCTCAATAGACAAGGAAGGGCTAAGCCATATTTTTCTATGTCTGAGAGGGGATGAAAAAGAAGTTATGTCTTACCATAACATTCCATCTGTATTGTTGATCCTTGTTCAGTCATTACGTGTGGGTATCGGTTCCGACCTCGGAACCGAGCCGGCCATCTTCCAAGCTTGCGTCAACTACAAACTCTCGAGCTAAAACTCTTACCCAGAATCCCCCTCTCCCTGTTACCTCAGATTGAGTTTGCAAGTCAAAAGAAGATAGAAGCTACCTCTGGTCAAATTACCTAATAGAACCGGATGGTGAGATCCACTAGAAGCCACAGGAGGGGGAAGGAGGGAGGGAGGGTCATAATGACTGAATGAGGATCAACAATACAGATGGAACATTATGGTAAGACATATCTTCTTTATCTGATATTGTTAATCCTCATTCATTCCTTACTTGTGGAACAGAGTCCCCAGCTACCTTTATTCCTGGGAGGCTCTCATGGAAGGACATTCCTGAGCACCATAGAACCAAAGTATGCTCTTCCCCTGGAGGCCAAATAAAATTTGTAATGATTGATGAAGGTATGAGGGGTAGCCCAATTTGCAGCTGCACAAATGTCATGTAAAGAAGCTCTGGCATGGAAGGCAGCAGAAGTTGTCACCGACCATGTAGAATGAGCCTTTATGGTAGTAGGTAATGAAATATTACGTTGTCTATAAATGAAGGTCACACAGTCTTTCAACCATTTAGCCAATGTGACCTTAGCAACAGCACATCATAATCTAGGTCCAGAATAGGCCAAAAATAACTGGTCTGATTTACAAGAGGCCTTAATCCTGTTCAAGTAGAAGTGAATTTGCCTGTGAATATCTAGGGTATGTAGGCAATACTCTCCTTTGTTTGAATAGTTGGGAAGAAAACTGGCAATTCAATGGTTTGATTAATGGACATTTCAGTGATCACTTTTGGCAGAAAGGAAGGATTAGTTCTCAATGACACTCTATCTCTATGAAAAATCAAATATGGACTCTTGATGCATAAGGCTTGAAGCTCAGAAATATGTCTGGCAGAAGTAATGGCGACCAAAAACAAGGTTTTCCATGACAAGTATATGAGGTCGCAAGAAAAAGCTGATTTGAAAGGTGGCATTGTCAAAGCTTGTAGAACTAATGACAAGTCCCATGGTTGAGTAGGTTCTCTAAAAGGGGGTTTAAGAGGATTCACACCTTTTATGAAAGTCTTGCATAATTTGTGTGGCATAAGAGAGGAGTCTTGGACACCATCATGGAAATTAGATATTGCAGCTAAATGAACTCTAATGGTAAAGGCCGATAGACCGGGTTGAAAAAGGGTAGCTGGATACTCTAGTACTATCGACACTGGTGCTGAAAAAGGGTCTACCTGTTTTTCTTTCAGCCAAAAAGTAAATCTTTTCCACTTGCTTAGATAAGTAATTCTGGTGGAAGACTTGTGAGATGCAGTAAGAATGTCACGTACTGGCAAAGAAATATCATTCTGCCTGGCAATCAAGGGAATTGGAGGAGCCAAGCTGTGAGCTTCAGGCTGTCCAAGTTGGGGTGAATCAGATTCTGCAGATGGGAGATCAACCCTGGGGATGGATGGAGAATCCACAGTTGATCTAGCAGGTGAGGCCAAAGGAAGGGGAACCAAATCTGACGAGGCCAATATGGTGCTATGAGGATCACTTTGCTCTTCAACTGGCGGGCTTTCTTCAGAAACTGGGGAATGAGGGGGGAGAGGTGGAAATGCATAACATAGACCTGAGGGCCAATCGTGGACTAGAGCATCCATGAGTGACTGTCCCAGACGGGGAATCAGGGCGAAATAGTTGCTGCATTTGTAGTTGGTCAGGGACACAAAGAGGTCACAGCAAGGAAGACCCCAGCAGTTTAAAATCTCTGCCGCTATCAAGGGATTCAGGGACCACTCGTAAGGTTGTAGAATGCACCTGCTGAGTCTGTCTGCTATCATGTTGGAACTCCCGGGAATGTGCATTGCTAAAAGAAAATGGTTGGTAGCCATCGCCCATTGTCATAGCCTCATGGCCTCTCGACAAAGGGGGTAAGATTTGGTTCTGCCCTGTTTGCTGATGTACCAGACAACTGCCATGTTGTCTGATTGTATCACAATCGTCCCAGACGGCAGCAGGGGATGGAAAGCTTGCAATGCCAGAAGCACTGCCCTCAGCTCTAGAACATTTATATGCAGATGGGCCTCCATTTTGAACCAAGTACCTTAGACTGTCTGTCCCTGACATAGCCCCCCACCCCATCAGGGAGGTGTC
Source organism: Protopterus annectens (assembly GCF_019279795.1). Lineage (NCBI taxonomy): Eukaryota > Metazoa > Chordata > Ceratodontiformes > Protopteridae > Protopterus > Protopterus annectens. Next base: position 88,451,505 of record NC_056751.1, on the reverse strand, counting down.
CGTGGTCACTGTAGCCTTGGGCTGTTGGAGGGAGAAGGGGCAAGACCATTGTGATGGGTTGTGGGCCATCCACCAATTTAAATCCTGTTTGCACCTGTGAGTTACCCAAATCTTTGGCTGAAAGAGGGTACTGAAAGGGATACCATTGGGTGAGCAGTAGCCATTGTAGAAGCCTCATGTGAAACCTGGTCAGGGGGACAAAGGTGATGGAGGCTGCCACAGAACTCAACAACTGTAGAACAGAGTGAGCTGTGGGTTTCTCCCTTGAAAGGATTGGGATCAGTTGTTGCTTTATCCTTAGAATTCTGTGGTCTGGAATGGATGCTCTGTAATTCTTTGTATTCAAGATTTTTGCCAGTTTATAGTTATGCCTAGCCATTCTGCAGAGAGGAAAGAGTATGCCAGTGCTTCTTCCAATAGATGTCTGGTGAGGGCGGAGATGAGCCAGTCATCTAGGTATGGAAACACCTGGAACCCTTGTAGTCACAAGTGAGCTGTGACGACTGCCATGCACTTTGTGAACACTCTGGGGGCTGTAGAGAGTCTGAAGGGCAGTACTCTAAACTGGTAGTGACTGGCTCCTGCTTGGACATGAAGGAATCTTCTTGATGGCCTGTCCACTTTTATGTGGTAGTACGAATCTTGAAGATCTATTGAGCACATCCAATCATCTTTTTCCAAAAGCCGAAGGATAGACTGTATTGTGACCATCCGGAATTTTTGTACTCTTAGAAACTTGTTCAATACGCTGAGATCCAAAATTGGTCTCCAGTCCCTGGTTTTCATTGGCACCAAAAATAGTCTTGAGTAAAATCCGGATCCTATCTGGTCTGGAGGGAATATTTGGATGACTCTTTTTCTTAGCAGCTTTGATATCTCTAGTGCTGCTTCTTCCCTTTGACTGGGTGGAACGTCGGGTAAGTTTGTTGGGGAAGTGGGACAAAGATCGAAGGGAATATGAAAACCTCTGGTTATTATCCTTTGTTCCCAAAAATCAGTGATGATGGTTAGCCAGGCAGAAGGGTACAAAGAGAAACAACCCCCAACCACTTCCAGAGGAAAGCAGTTGAGCTGCTCTTCAGGAGCGCTGGTAGGATTGGCCAGAGAAAGAGTCCCTGGAACCCTGGTTACGTGGACCCCCCTGCCCCAAAAAGGGCATCTTCCCTGTGAGTTTCCCCCTCTGCCTTTAGGGGAGAACTCAGCCTGTGTGTCACGGAAAGGACCCTGAGACTTTTTGTACCATATCTTCCCACTCTTCTGGTTTCTGGAGAAAGCCCATCGAGGGGAAGAATAACAGACATCCATGGCAAAAAGGGTCTTACCATCCTGTTCACATCTGGCCAGTGTGCTTTCAACTTTGGGTCCAAACAATGAAGAGGCTTTGATGGGAGCATTGAGAAAGAAAGCCTTGAATGGTTCCGTGAAATTACACAAGCGCATCCAGGCATGTCATCTCAGAACAATGCCTGAACTCACCACTCTAGCTGCTCCTTCTGATGCATGAGATATCAGGCACATGGAGGAGTTAGATATCGATTCAATGGTGGCTAGCTGAGAGGCCACTTTGTCACGGAACTCATCAGACATGGCACCAGTCAAAGTTTCATTGAGCTCAGAAATTAAATCTCTTTGAAGCCTGGTAAAGTGTGCCATATAGTTCAGGGACCTGATTGCAAAGGTCGCTGATGCAAAAGTACACTTCCCTATTCTGTCCACAGCCTGGGACTCTTTGTTGGGTGGATGGACAGTCTGGCTTTCTTCTTCTGCCAGGTCCTTTTTAGTTGTGGCCGCCACCACCAAAGCATTTACAGGAAGACTTTTGGACCAATGGGGGTCATTAGCAGGAGGGGACAACATTTTATCTGGCCTCCGGGGAATGGCCTCAATGGTGTCAGGAGCCTTCCACGCACACTGCACGATGAGCCGGACCAGTTCGCTGGCAGGTGGAGTAACCCAGGAGGTAGGAGACCGGGCGCGAAAGGCCTGCAGGAACACAGACTCTTCAAAGGTCAGGTTCGAGGGGTGCCAGTCACCTCTCTGTTTAAGAATTTCAAGAATATCACTAAAGGATACCCCAGAGGGTGAGTGAGGGGACCCTTCCCCACCATCAAAGTCTGTGTCTTCAGTAAGGGACTCCTCTGTGGAGTCCATGTGCTTCCTCTTGCACAAGCTTTTTTGATGAACTTCCTCAAAGGGAGAAGCTGGGGAAGACAGCGCAAAAGGGATTTCCTGTGGGAGTATATCCTGAGGCCCTTGCACCTGGTGTCCACCAGGAGCAACTTTTGTACATAGCGATCCAGAGAAGGGTGGGGAGAGTGATAGCACAGGATCGCCAGTTGATGCCAGAGCCTTCTCCATTAGGTGGAAGGCTGGTCCACCTGAAGAAGAGTGAGTGTCCAGGACAGGGGTCACCCCTCTCCTAAGTGACTCAGCCTGCCGACTCGGAGTCCCTGGATGGCTGTGAAACACCAAATTACGTACGCCACAGCTGACATCCTGGGTTGTAGCAAAACTCTCCTGCCACGAAGGCAACTGTGTCTCCTTAGTGAGGTCCATAAAGGGAACCGTAGAGGGGGGAGACTGGGCTATATCAAGGGGCTTCAAAAGCAATGAAGGAGGAGAATAAGTAGGGGTCTTTGGCAAAGGGTGATCACCTCCCGAGGAAGGATAGGTCCTTGGGGGTGGGATACCTCTGGCCAAAAGCACTTGATCCACAAAACGCAACATGTCGTGTTCAGAAAGGCTTCTAGTGGATTTCACGGACATGGCTGAGGGGGAGTCAGGTCTATCCAAAGATGGAGCAAGCTTGGTGCCCACCTCGCAGGACTGCACTTAAAACAATGAGTATGTAAAGGACTGAACTACAGGTGTCTGCACCGAGGAAATCATTGGTGCCGAAGTCATGGTCTGCACCGATGATAAGATCGGTACTGAAGTGGTTGTCGGCACTAAGGCTGGAACTGAAAATATCGGTGCCAATAACTGAATTGTTGGTGCTGAGAGGGTAGTCGGTGCCTGGTAAATTGTCAGAGCTGAAAGGGCAATGGGCGTCGAAAAATCCATCGACGTCATAACAGTCTGCATCGACTGGACAGTCGGTGCTGGTAAAGAAGTCTGAACCGAGGAGCCCCTCGGTACCGATACAGTAAAGGGCACACTAGTCGGTGCCGAAGTCACAGATGGCGCCGATGGCCTTGGTGCCGAAGGTCTAGGTACCGAAAGCGCTGGAGCCAAAGAAGTCAAATCCAAAGTGGAAAGCTTAGCTTTCTTGGGTCTCGGTTCGTGTGAGTCCCCAGCAGGGGACGAAGGAACAGACTTGGCCTTTATATGTTCATCACTCTTTTGCTTATGGGATCTTGGAGGGGTTGAAGCCTCCGACCCAGAAATAGCCTCTGAAAAAGGAGATTTAAGTAGCCCCTTCAATATCAATTTATTTTTTCTCTCAATCAACGTCCTGTTAGAGAAATTCTTACAAATCCCACAGGGCAGGTCAACTGTTAAATGAGGCACACCCAAGCAATAGACACACAGGGAATGTGCATCTGAAGTAGGTAATTTATGGCCACAATCTGAACATCTTTTAAATCCTGGACTACCTTTTTTATCTGCCATGTTAGAAAGAAAGAAGGAAAAACCAGAAAAAATACCAGCAATGGTACAAGAATTACCCGAAGGTAAGAAGGAAAGGGGGTTTACCAATGATGGTAAAAAGAAATTACCTTGTGGTAAAGAGGAGGAAAGGAATTGAAAGGATTCAAGAAAGGATAGTCGCTAAATGTGATAAGGTAAGAGAAAACTATCTAATAACTTTTCTGTGAGAAAAGGCTGCTTTAGAATTTAGTATGACGAAAAATATTGTACTTAGCTCAAGAGAAGTAGCTTGACCACAAAAAACAGGGAGAGGGGAATTCTGGGTTAGAGTTTTAGCTCGAGAGTTTGTAGCTGACGCGAGCTTGGAAGATGGCCGGCTCGGTTCTGAGGTCGGAACCAATACCACACGTAAGGAATGAACGAGGATTAACAATATCAGATCAGATGTTCCGTGTGGTACTGGTACTAATAGGAACATGGGAGGGTTGTTTGTCTTATTTTTCAGATGCCAGGATGGTGTGTGATGTTTTTAGATGCTATTGGTCTATTTTAACACCTGATGACCAAATAAGGTAAGTAGTGGGGTTGGATCCAATGTTCTATTTTAAAAACAGGAAGTCTCTGAAAAGAATGCTATGTTATAAAAATGTGGATAATGATTCTCGTGTAAAAACAATGTCCAAGTATAGGCACCTTTAGTTGTACGTCATGTTTGATATGTTCTTATATTGATAGTACTGGGGTGTTTCTGTACCCGGATACAGGGAAAGCATATACCTTTGCATTATATGCCAGTTGTGCTACTTGGCAACTGGTATATTTAGATAGGTGCAGAGAATGTGCCTCTTCTTGTATAGGAAAGACAAAAAGATCCCTGAGAGAGCAAGTATGTGAACATATCTATTCTATTAGGAAGTCAGATGAAAGGAGTGCTTTAGCGAAGCATATTATGTTGTATAGTGATGGACATGAATTTTTATTTATGGCGATACAGGTAGTTTGTACAGATGTTAGGTTGGGTGATTTTAGGAATAGGATTGACCAAGCAGAGTTGAATTGGATCATCCTTTTACAGCCTGATAAAGGTAAGGGACTTAATGAGACTGTCCCACTGAAGCCTCACCTTAGATCATGTTCTCTTTTTAGATGAAATGACTGGATTATTTGTGTTTTACCTCATCTATTTAAATGTTTCATTTTTTTGCTATTTATGATCTGATGAAGCATCTTTAATGCAAAAGTGTTTATCTTTTATTAAAACTTTTATGGTTTTATCTCTCAGCCATGTTGTCCTCAGTTCGTTCTGGATAGTACTTGTGTTTTTTCAGTAAACACTTTGTGTTTTTTTATATAACATAGTTATTTATAATTACTCCTTACATCTTCTTAGCAGCTTACACTGTTAAACCAGTCTGGCCCATTTTTCACCATATGGGAAGGGGTAGGTGACAAAGATGGTGTGTGGGGCCTTTCACATACATAGAATAGATGGATGCATTGCTGGAGGACGCAGATGCTGTATGACAGCAGAATTATCAATGAAAATAGATGGGCCATGCAGGAAGGTTAACCCACTAGGTGGTGGTATGTGGCAGGCCAAACTATAGCAGCAAGACACCCTGGGGCAAAAGATGGGGAGCTGTCTGGTTGTACAACACCCACAGGTAACAGATGCTATGCAGCTATTGCCTGCATAGGCAGGTCCAAAATACTGTGTACTGTGACCTGTTGGCCAATGCAGACAGTGTGGAACCCAGCAATCATGGCTTTGTGCAGCTACCTAGATGAACCTGGAAACAATGACCTCACTAGATCTGGATGTGAATCCCTTCATGATCAGGTGGGGCAATGTAGAGGTCTTTTCTAACCACTTCAATGTGTGTGTCAAAAGAAAGGCCACTGTCAACCTGTCTGACACAAGCGCAGCAACTCTAACCCCTGTGGGTTCTGTCCTTAAGCCAGTTTGCAACATCTTGTGTGACATATGGGTTTACATTAAGCTGGTTTTTTTTCTTTCTACAATGGGTATTGTGTAGTTGTGCTTGCAAGGTAAGGTCAAGGTACTGTGTATGGACCTTTCCTCATCAATGGCCTTGGTGACTATTTCAGTCTTGGTTTTATTTGGGATTGCCTGATCCATGCAGTCCTGGAGGTGTTCATAGAAGGCATTTGGCCATTCACAAATCCCAGAAACTGAAGGAAGACACCCTTCATGTATCCCTGCAACTGTTAACTGCAGCCAATGCACTACACTGGTTGATGAAACCTCCTCCTTAAAGGGTTAAGATTGCTATGGTGCCTCACCAGCTCATCAGCTCCTTTCATAGGACTCTCCCTCCTTCCACTGCCCTCTTCTGGGTATCTTGCCTTTGATGTTAATCTTCATCTTCTTAGTGATCTGAAAGACACAAGAAATGGGACACACTTAATATCATGACTGTGGCAGGACAAGTGATCACATATGACATCTACAACAAACAAGATAACTAAGAAAAGCAACACCTGTGGGATAGAGACAGACAGGCATGTAAACAGTATGTCATACTAGAAATGGCAAAAAGAGGCATGATACACTTGGACACATTCTGAATGGTAGATAGTTGAATGCCTGAAAGTGAAGCACGGTACAAATGCACAACAACAAATGCCTTGATGAACAGTAAGTCTGCCTACAAGTGAGGTCATTGCACAAATGTGAACATGGAGAGTGGAACACTACCACATAAAGTTTTGCTGGAAAATACACCTAAACCATAAAAATGCATACATATGGTTCAGTAGTTACAAAGCATACTGCCTGGTAGTCACAAACTAATATATACTGTAATAACCTGCCCATGTGAGAATAGCATGCTATTTTCACAGAAGCCACATGTTCAAGGTACACTTCCAAAAGAATAAGCATGTCACAGACACCACAGAACCATGAACCATGGGCATGAGAACCACACAGTGATGTATGTAGCAAAGCAGTAGACATTTTTTGTTAAACGTTTATGGCAAACACCACATCCACTTCATTTATGCTGCATATGAGATAACTGTACAAACCATGTCTGTAGAACAACACTTGCACATTGTGAGCTGAACATCACCAGTGGCATGGCTATGGATTATGCAGCATGGTGGACATCAGTAACAACCCCTCTATTGTGTAAATGGTAGTCAACACTGACAGAAATACATCTATAAGTTGTGCAGCATGTCAGGTGTGGGTGCTTTTCTCTGTACCATATGAATAGTGTTCCACATTGCCTGAGATTCATATATGAGTTATGCAGCAAGGTGGACATAGGCATCCACTCATGTACTGTATATATGGTGCTCCTGTCACTGTCAAAAAAGCACCTATAACTTATTCAATATGATGGACAACTGCACCTACTGCTTTACTATATGCATAGTGCTCAACGTCATCAACTATGTATGTACGAGTTATAAAGTACAATGGGGTTATGCAGCACTGTGAGTGCAAATACCAACCCCTGTACCAGATGCACACTTGCTCAGTATCATCACTGATTTGTCTATAGGTTATAGCATGCAATGAAAAGGGCATCATTCCATGATCTAAGTGTACCATAGTCACTATTACTATCAATCCACCTGTGGTTTACACCATACTGTAGGGACAGGAGCCCACCCCTTAGGAAACACAATATTGGCTAATAGCATCAGTAATATGCTGTTCTCATATAATCCATGTTTGTCATGAAAGTGCAAACACATAATCTATGCCTACAGCTGTGCTTAAGCACTCTGTACTTAATGTGGCCTTTACAGAGAGTCTTGTCCTGCAGCCATCATGCCCTCAGCTGATCACAGTGCACTCCTGATATCCTGTATCACAACCAGCAACTATGAGCAAAGGAACATTATGCATAAAGTAACTATAGCTTGGTGTTGCTATGCCCACCCTCCACCCCCAGTCAGGTGATACAAATAGTCAGGGTGCCTTTTGATCATTTCTTTACACCTTTTTAAACATCTATATCTGTTTTGAGGTCCCATTAAATGGTGCAACACAGTGACTGATGCAAAGGACTTTTCTACATCTGGATACTCATCCATAAAAAGGTATCTTGCATACTGGGGCACACATGCTAGGAAGATGACCTTCCTTTCTTCCCAGCAGTGGTTTGTGACATCCATACTTGTACTTCACATCTTTCAGATATTTATGACCACAAGTAGTGAAGCATGTTAGGGATAACCTCTGTAGTACATAGATCACACTGACAAAACTCTGAGATCAGTAAAGATATACGCTTGTTATGTACCTTTGACAGCTGCCTGATTTTTTCTTGCAGTGCACCACACAAGACAGCCACAGAACAGCATCAGAAGCATTTTGACAGCTTTAAAAGATGAATGATAATTCACATTGTCACACAAATACTGAGGCAGCATGAAGTCTCTAACATCTTTTAAAGCTGTTAATTGACCAGAGGCATATTTTTACTTCTGTTTGTCATCACTGTGGTAGCTCAATGTGTGCTACAATTTTCCATTCTGTCTGTAAGCTGTAATGTATGATGGCATGTTCCTACAATTTTTCATTCTGTCTGTAAGCTGTAGTGCATGATGGCATCTAGGAAGTTTAAGATACTACAAAAAAGTATTATTTAGTCTCTGATTATAACTGTTTGCTAATGTGTTCCTGAATCCATTCTTTGAATAAATTAACAAAATGGTCATGATCAGTAACTTGCTGATAATCCTCTATGGTGTTCTTGTGTCTGTGTACTGCTATGTGTTGCATGTGCTGTCCATCATGTGGCATGTGATGGATCCCATTGAATCATGTCTGCCCAGTGCTGTGCATACCATACCTCCTACAAAGTGTAGCATTACATGTTTCAAACAGCAAGGGTTGGAAGCTTCTCAGAGTTAGGTATTGTGAAAAAGCATTCGCCATATTGTGTCAGTGCTGTGTATGTGCATATGCTGTTCATGTTTACAGGAAGCATGCAAATTGTGCCATTACACTACGCCTTGTGGTGTATTAGAAAATTTGTATACCAGATAATCATACTGCATACATGAAATTTATGTATGCAGTTCATATTCGATATCCATGACATACTATGCATTATGTATTCATGCATACATAACCCTGTCTGAGCCACATTAAAAACAACATGTAAATGACCTCCAGATGGTGACTCTAGCATTCAATGGCATGTACATATTTTATACAGAATAACTGTTTAAAGATTTCACATATTTCTCCCATCATACAACAGTGGCTACCTCTACCACTGTTGGTGTTGGCCATAGACAGCAGAAGACAATTAACCTCTAAAGAACTGACTCAATGGTGTTACTATGGCAATAATGCAAACATGGATAGCATGAGTTCTGCTGGACAAAACTTGCTGATAACATAAATATGAAGGATGGCCAAAGTTCTTTATTGACTAAGTGCTGACTGTGTATCACAGACATGAAGAAACAGCTGTTCAACAGCACCTCAACTATGCCTGCATATGGGCCAAAGGCCAATCAAAACACAGACTCCATAATAAATGTGTATACTCTAGAACTCAACCATGTATCTAGCTGTTTTAAAAGCTTGTAATGAGGAAGATTGACAAATATATAACGGAACTTTGTTCCATACTCGAACCATAGACTGAGTTAAGTAATTTGCTCTTGATACAGTCCTTGTCGCATCTGTTCTAAAGGTATGACTGTGATACAACATCCATGCAGCTAAAGAGAATGGTAACAATATCTACTTCTGTCATGGTGATAAAACATGTCTCCAGGTCTGTCATGCATCCATAAGGAAGGTGCGCCTCTTTTACAGCTACTTGCTGTACAATGTTCTAACATATGGATTTCACACACAAATATGCTATAATTGTGCAGAGGTGGTAATTCAGCAACATGCTGACATGCATTCTGCTGTGCCTGTAAGGACATTCACAACATGCAACGGCAGCTGTACATTTGCTCCCTTTGTTCTTAAGGGCTGAATAGACCACTGTGTACACAGTCATGTTTGAGTTTGAGACAGGTATTGGCAATGCATTTTATATCACTAGCCTGTCAAACATGACTAAGCTCTGTGGTTCTTATGAGGTTACTGATGGCCACACAATATCATAAGGATGGTATCAGACAGCTGAATATTTCACAAAAGGGTGGCAAATGTTGTCTAGCAACCTGCATAAATTATGGTAGATGTTGGTAGGCATGTCTAATGGCACTCTGCCTTGGATGCAAAGAATGTCATGCAGGATGTGCTATGTCCAATACATGTGCCAGCTACTGCCATATCAGCATAGGAAAAAAAGGATTTTGGTGTGAAAGTCATGGTTGAGGGTATTGTTTTTGGTGACGCTACACTGCAAAATGCCAACATTTATAGAGATGCATATCAGCATATTCCAGGTGTGTGATGGCTCTGTTAGGTCAGGATACGAATGAGGATTACTGGGTGCTGAGCACAAACATCATGACATGATGGTTTCTCACATGTTACTATTGCAAATGACTGGGGTCCACCAGATGTGGATGCAAATGGCTGATACTATATGTCTGTGCCATGACGTCCACAGCCTTTATCTTGTGATACATAGCTTTGAACTGTAGGCTGCTACAGTGGAACCTGCTGCACCTTCACTGTTCCACATATCACACCATACAGATCCAGTGCCCACACTACAGTTTTCTGTAGTTCATTTGCAAAACCAGAGGGGCATCCATGCAGAGTACTGCATCTGTGGCTCCACCCGCTCCTATGCACATACACTACATGGAAGTAGTTCATCATAGTCCACTTGCTTGAGCCTGGCTGGTGCTGGATCCACTATGGACAGGGCTATCAAGATAGCTGGACATATAGAACTGCATATCAGGTATATTCATTACTGAACTCTATCTTGTCATGTTTTTCTGACAGATATCACTGGGCAGTGTACCCAGGTATGTTGCCATGAAAATTATATTCATGCTTTATCTGATCCTTGGAACAAGTTATGCCTGTGTGTGTGTGTGTGTGTGTGTGTGTGTGTGTGTGTGTGTGTGTGTGTGTGTGTGTGTGTGTGTGTGTGTGTGTGTGTGTGTGAGGGCGTGCCAATTTCTCTTTTGTGTCATAGCACTGTTGGACATCCATTTGTAGTTCTACATTATGACACTTATTTGTACCACCAAAAAAAGAGATGGTGAATAAGTTATACTTTCATATTATTTGCCCATGTCTGTCATTGTATCTGTACTACCAGTTGCCATGAAGGAGGTAGCAGTGGAACGTTTTCTTATTGTATTGGCAATACCCACATCTGTGTGCTTGTGAAGATATGGTGGCCACAAATCCAGTATACTGCAGGCTTTCTGCAGGGTACTGTAGAGCATGTCTGGAATTAGAAAATACATTCCAAGATGTGTGAATACCTGCTCAGGGATTATCCATATGCAGTGCATGGATGATGATCTAATGCAGCTGATATTTCTAATTATACTTGGTTTTCCAGCCACAGCATCCTGTACCACTATGTCAAAAAAAAAAAAACACTGCTGGAAAATTCCCTCCAAAGCAGCCAACTAACCAAAAGCCCCTGAAGCTGCTTCTTATCACGGAATTTTTTTCTTCAGATATGGAGATCCCAGATGGTGCATAATCCAGGTTACAGTTAATTGTACAATTTATTCATAAAGATGGTGAATAACTCCCAAAGTAAAGCCAAGGGAGTTAGTATGAGTTACTCTTGAGGTATAGCTATGGGAGTAAACTACCATCACTCTTTATGGCTGAAACCTGCCATGATGCCACCTAGCATATATGTTATTGCTGTTATGGCAATTCTATTCCTAATAGTAAAGGTTAGGTTTCTGACTGTTAGGTTCCTATGTGCTCTGGTTTTTGATATAAGCATTTACAGTTTAGACATCACTGCAAGCAAAATACATCAGAAATGAAGAGGTACAAGATGTGCTGCTAGTTCAGAGGCTTGCTCACAAGTGCCTAGAGTCTTTTGAGCACATGACTCACTTCTTCACATATCCCTGTTTCTTAAAGGTATATCACACTCACCTTTTGTGATAAAAAATATGGTTTTACATTACTTTGTTGAATGTTATTTTGGTTAGATTGTGAATCAAATTTGGTTGACACAAAATTTGTTACATGGAAAATGTTATGGGATCAGACTCACTGCAACATCAGCAGCATTGGGTTTATGGCGTTTCCCTTTTCATCCACTGTTATGCGATCTTAAAGCTGGTATATATAAATGGCAGAGGGTGTGGGGCAGAGCCTCACACATTGGGGAGTGTAGGAGGGGCTTGCCATCAGCACAAAAATGTTTTTTACTCTTTCAGTGTAGATAAGAGTTTTTCTTCAGTTGACACAATTTTTCTGACCTTTTTGGTGCCAACAAGTTTACTGTCAACTATCTCAGTGTTGCCAACATGTTTATACATATATATATATATATATATATATATATATATATATATATACACACACACACACACACACACACACACACACACACACACATATATATATATATGTATGTATCTCCAACCAGCCATAACCTCTATTTTTGCACATGGAGTCGGGGTGCAGGTGTCACATTAGTAGTGACCAGTCAATGTTCACATCACCAGGTGACTAGCCCTAACATGGTGTGTGTGTGTGTGTGTGTGTGTGTGTGTGTATATATATATATATATATATATATATATATATATATATATATAACCAAGTCCACCAGCACTGTATTATATATATATATATATATATATATATATATATATATATATATATATATATATATATATATATATATATATATATTGTGTATATATATATATATATATATATATATATATATATATGGGTTCCCTTCGGAATCTCAAAATCCTAAAACTTAGAATTTCATATGATCGAAGTTTTAGAACTTTGAAATTCTGAACGGAGATTTGCATATAGCATGGAATGGGAGATTTCCCTTTTCCTCACTGTAGTGCGATCTCGGAGTTGGTATATTTAAGTAGCAGGGGTGTGAGGGGGGT